>NW_010433159.1:0-241 GCF_000710305.1 Buceros rhinoceros silvestris
ACCAGTATACACCAGTTAGAGCCAGTAGGGACCAGTTAGAACCAATACAGGCCAGTTAGAACCTATATAGACCAGTTAGAACCAGTATGGACCAGTGCTCCAGGCACTCAGCCTGCACCCGCAGGCAGATGTCTGAGGGGAGATAGACCAGTTAGGACCAGTAGGGACCAGTATACACCAGTTAGAGCCAGTAGGGATCAGTTAGAGCCAGTATAGATCAGTTAGAGCCCGTAGGGACCAG
>NW_010433159.1:471-825 GCF_000710305.1 Buceros rhinoceros silvestris
AGACCAGTTAGGACCAGTAGGGACCAGTTAGAACCAGAATAGATCAGTTAGATCCAGTATGGACCAGTAGGGACCAGTAGGGACCAGTATGGACCAGTGCTCCAGGCACTCGGCCAGCACCTGCAGGAGGATGTCTGGGGGGAGATAGACCAGTTAGGACCAGTAGAGACCAGTTAGAACCAGTAGGGACCCGTTAGAGCCAGTATGGACCAGTTAGGACCAGTAGGGACCAGTTAGAACCAGTACAGACCAGTTAGGACCGGTAGGGACCAGTTAAAGCCAGTATAGACTAGTTGGAACCACTATAGATCAGTTGGGACCAGTAGGGACCAGTTAGAGCCAGTAGGGACCAGT
>NW_010433159.1:1159-1415 GCF_000710305.1 Buceros rhinoceros silvestris
CTGTGCTCCAGGCACTCAGCCCGCACCCGCAGGCGGATGTCTGGGGGCGAGAGAGACCAGTTAGGACCAGTAGGGACCAGTTAGAACCAGAATAGATCAGTTAGATCCAGTATGGACCAGTAGGGACCAGTAGGGACCAGTATGGACCAGTGCTCCAGGCACTCGGCCTGGAGGCAGACGTCTGAGGGGAGAGAGACCAGTTTGGACCAGTATGAACCAGTATGGACCAGTATGGGGCGGGGAGAGACCAGTTCAG
>NW_010433160.1:0-11703 GCF_000710305.1 Buceros rhinoceros silvestris
CCGTGCAGCGAGTCCGGAAGTCAAGAGAGAGAGCTCCCCCGAACTGCTGCGTTTTTAAAACCTTGACACGTAACACTGCACCTGACTCCCTTAACCAATTAAATGCGGAATTATCGTATTTGCATGGAATAATTCTATTTGTCCATTACCCAAAACAAGGAAGTTTCAGCTCAAACCAGGAAGTTTAGCTCAAACCGGGACAACTTGCTTCCCTCCCCTAGATAGAAAGGAAGCCACTATGTCTCAACTTAGAAGCCTTGCTCTTGGATGGCTAAAATTCAGAAAGGTCAGACCTGTACCAGAAAGTAAATTCTTTGGATTGGGCTTGAACTAGTAAAAACTTTTTTTTATCAATATATTTTATCAAGTACATAAACTTGATAAGAACAGGATGATTGTCACCATCTCAACTTTTTCTGGTTTTGAGGACTTCTTGTAGGCTGAGCTCCTTCTAGTCTGCAAACATCTAATGCAGAAGTTTATATTGGAGCTAAAGTCACAAAGAAAACTATTGAATTTTTAGCCTAACTAGAAAAATAGATAATTTCACAATCTATTTAGAAATCAGTTCTCTTGATATTTGTGTTTCTGTTTTATAGGTGTGTCAAGCCCTAAGGTTTTCACACAAGCAGGTTTCATATTTATTAAATGTGGAGAGGTTCACCGTTGTGAAGGTTGTCTTAAAAGTTGTTTTTTCCACTCACGTAATGGGAGAAGCAGGGTTTTATGCCTGAGTGCTGTACATTGTGGTACACCTGGATGCCCTGATTCAGTGGGTGCTAAAGTTCCCTTCCCATCAAATCACTGGATTTCTTCTCTGTCACAGTCAAGCCAAGTGAAAATTGTTGGAGAAAAGATTGCTCAGAAAATATTCCACCTCAAATGGTAAATACATGGCACAAATGGCTTTACCAGATGCCTGTGTCAATATGGGAGTTTAGATACAGCTGTTTAATATCACAAGGGATATTCCCATCTTCCAACTTTTAAGTATCTGATTCACCTCTGCTTTTCACCTGTTTATTCTTTTGAATTTCATAAAGCAATCCCTTTCCAGTTTCACCATCTTTCTTCCTTTGCTTTTTGTAAATATCATCCTTTATACATCTTTCTCTTTTGCTTTCATTTTTCATCCAACTCAAGCATTTTTACAAACTGCAGCCCTCCACAGAGGCTGCTACAGAGACAGCATTATTGCCAGGTGGCAGAAAATTGAGGAATGATGTGAAATGCACAGAATCCATTATTTCATACTGACCATGATTTTCCAGTGATCTTCACTACAGCTTCTGCTAACAAAAATGCAGTGAGTGATTACCCTTGCTGCTTTTTTATGTAAGAAGGATTTCTGGTGCTCTATAACACGTTTTCTCAACTGAGCTATCACAATCCTTTAAAAATGTAATGCATAATATTCATGAGTATTATGAGGATACAATTTTAGCATAGATCATTTAATTTTCACTACCATTCTAAATTGCCCACTATGATCTGCAAGACATTAGAAGCTACTTCCTAGTTGATGTCACTTTGAGGTAAGTAGTTGTTGAAAGTAGCTGTTTCATATTTACATTCTTCATAACGAGATTGTCTAACAGTGTACCATTTAACTCACACACTAAGGAAAATTGAGCAGGGAAAGAAGGAGAAAAGAGCTAAGAACTTTCCTCAAAATGAGGATGAAAATATAAATATTCCACATCTTGCAGTACCTGGGTGCATTTATGGAATCTAACTTCATCTCTCACATTGAACTTCATTCAGCCAGTGAAGGTCTACAAGGGGGATGCAATTTCACAGTTGATTTAAGTCAGCTTAAGAGCAAGTAGTCTCACCTTCCTGCCCTTGGTTATGTCTTCCCATCTCGTTTCCTATGCCACTGCTAGCACTCATGAGGCTAGACTGTTAGCTGAACAGGGGTCTGATCCCTGGGCTCTTCCTTCTTACTTACCAAGTTCAGTAAAACTCTTTTTGTCACAATTATTATAATATTTTTAGAGGAACAGTGGATGGTTTGCAATCAAAGAATGCACAAAAAACTGACAGCAAGGTAGACATTGCCCTAAAGATCTCTCAGTTCAGCAAAAGGACAACTATTTCTTTAAAGTGTCTTAAAGAAAAAAGTGAGAGAAGAAAATCCTTGCATAACAACCATCTTAATGAATCCAGTTATTTATTTCTGTGAATGAGTGGTATGCCACATTAACACCAAAAGATAATTCAGTACATTGACAGTAATAGAAATACTGTTCTTTTTTACCACAGAATCATTGAATTCTTTAGGTTGGAAAAAACCTTTAAGATCTTTGAGTCCAAGCATTAACTTAATACTCCAAAATCCACCATGAAACCATGTCCGTAAGTGTCACATCTACACATTTTTAAAATACCCCCAGGAATAATGACTCCACCACTTTCCCCGTCAGCCTGTTCCAATGTTTGACAACAATTTTGGTGACGAAATTTTTCCTAATATCCAGCCTAAACCTCCCCTGGCGCCATTTGAGGCCCTTTCCTCTCATCCTATCACTTGCAACTTGGGAGAAGAGATTAATCCCCACCTCACTACAATATTCTTTCCAGTAGTTTTAGAGAGCCATAAGGTTCACGCTAAAAAACCCAAGTTCTCAATCTCTCCTTGTAAGATTTGTGCTCTAGATTATTAACTAGTTTTGTTGACCTTCCTAGGATTCACTCACCCCAATGTCCTTCTTGTAGTGAGAGGTCCAAAACTGAACAGAGTATTCAAGGTGCAGACTCACCAGTTACCTCTGTACCTGCCAAGTACAGAAGGATAATCTTTGCCCTACTCCTGCTTGTCACACTACTTCTGATATAAGCCAGGATGCTGTCAGCCTCCTTGGCCACCTGGGCACACTGCTGGCTCAGATTCAGCCACCTGTCAACCAATGCCTCCAGGTCCTTTTTTTCTGGGCAGCTTTCTAGCCACTCTTCCCCAAGCCTGTAGCATTGCAGGGGGTTGTTGTGACCCAAGTGCAGATCCCGGCACTTGGACTTGTTTGACCTCATACCATTGGCCTTGGCCCATTGATCCAGCCTGTCCAGATCCCGCAATAGAGCCTCCCTACCCTCAAGCAGAAGAACACACCCACCCAACTTGGTGCTATCTGCAAACTTACTGAGGGTGCACTCCATCCCCTTCTCCAGATCACTGAGAAAGATATTAGAGTACAGGCCCCAATATTGAGCCACAAGTGGAACACCACTGGTGACCAGCCGCCAATAGGATTTAAATTCATTCACCACTACTCTCTGGGCCTGGCCATCCTGCCAATTTTTTATCCAGTGAAGCATCTGTTCATCCAAGCCATGAGCAGCCAGTTTCTCCAGGAGAATGTTGTGGGAAACAGTGTCAAAGGCTTTACGCAAGTCTAGGTGGACAACGTCCACAGCCCTTTCCTCATCCACTAATCAGGTCACCTTGTCATAGAAGGAGACTGGGTTATTCAAACAGGACCTGCCTTCCATAAATCAATGCTGAGTGGGCCTAATTGCCTGATTGTCCTGTATGTGTCACATGGCGGCACTCAAGATGATCTGCTCTATAACCTTCCCTGGCACCAAGGTCAGATGGACAGGCCTATAGCTCCCCAGATCCTCCTTCTGGCCGTACTTGTAGATGGGCATCATGTTTGCTAACTTAAGCATGAGTTTAGCATGTTTTACTAAACTCAGTGTTCTTCTTAGAAATGAGCTTGTATACTTTGAAACAAACCCTAGCAGAAACACAACTGCACATGCTGTTTATGGCTGATTCCATACATATATATGTGTGTGTGTATATATATACACATATACATGTACTCATGCACACATGTATATGAGTTTTCAGTCTAATCAATCAAGTTAAAAGACAATGCCCATCAGCCTTTAGGTCAAACATAGAGTTATTCCCAGACTGGGTCAGTTTCAAAATGGGGTGAGAGGCAGGGTGTTTCTATTGAGCTATATTTCTTCATCTGCTGGTAAGTATTGCAATACTTGCCCATCTATAACCTTATCTTTTCTTTACAGAACATGCTGTAAGGTCTGTAATTTATTACAGTATTATTTTCTAGACACAGTAAGTTATATTAGTCATCTCATTCACCTGTGAAAGATCATTCAGAAGGTGAAAGACCTTAGAGATATGGCAAGCATTATTCTAACAAATGGTGATGAACAGCACAGTATAAATCATGTTTGTGGGCTGGATGAAATGTTCAGTGGTGAGTCTAAACATCATATATCAGAAAGGAAATTTTGTGAAACACCAAACTTCACTTCACAGGCAAAGTCTTTTCAGACAACCTTTAGTGCCCAGTCTTGTAATGGTCCAATCTATTCTTGGCCAAAGCAATGTCTTGGTGTAAACCAAATTTTCACATTAAGTTATTTGCGTCTTCCTGTGTATGTACTTACAGTTTTATGTGTCAACCCTTAATACTTTTGGTTTTTGCTCTTTAGTGATTACTGCCACAAAAACAAGAAAAGAAAATATATTAGTATGAGAAACAGAGGGATTGATTATCAATGGCTTCCTGTCTTCTGGTCACTTTCAGGAAAGGATATTACTTTATAACTAGACTTGTGCACATATTATGAATATTCTATATTCGTGTATTATACACATAATATTAATATCCTATTCATAACGTAATACATATATTATATGAGATTTTGAATGTGAATGTGCACTCTAGTAGAAATGCAACACCATCAAAATCAACTACCTGTTTATATATATATTTAGGGAAATGTTTGTTAACAGCAACTCAATAGTGTAGTCAAAATACATATCAAATCCTCACAGAGAGATTTGACTGTACCAGTTGTGTAGGTCCAGGTCCTTTTGTCACTATCCTGGATATTAGTTTGTGGAAGTTTTTCGCATGATTTAACTCTGTGCCATTTCAGTCATCATCTGGAGAATTCCCAATTTCACTATAGCAAGTTAAGAAAGTGTAAAAAGTAATTGGTTTTTTTTTCATAAATTTATATGCACATAAACATATAAATTTAGGCTGAAGTCAGAAGTGAAAAATTTTCATAACAAAGTATTTTCTTGACTTAATATATTTCTTTTGGTGCCAAGGCTAGCTCAGATAGTTCTGTTTCATGCTCTATGTAGAAACAACTTACAGATATGTAAATTCTTTTTAGTTGTATCTAAAGGCTGTGATACCCCAAAAATCTTGATTGTTACACGCACTGTAAAATAATTTTATTTCTCTGTGGAGGCTTCTAATTCTTTGATAACAATTAAAAAACTGAAAATCTTTATCTACAAGCTATACTCTTGCTTTAAATGTCTTCTCGTAGGTTTAGAGGGCTGATAGCTTGGAGCTGCATGCTTTTTTTCCCCAGGAAAAGACTACCTTCCCTGTGATGAAACAGAGCTCTGATTAAGTTATGTTGAAAGAATTGGTTGTCATGCATGAACTAGAGTTCTGTCAGATATAAGTGTGATTCAGTACTAGATTTGAAGTGATGTAAAAAATTACCATTTTAAAGCTGTGGGTTTTTTACATCTTCTGGGAAAAAGTCAATATTTTCCCCATAAAATATATTCATTGTGACTAATACAATTTTACTTAAACTACAATTATGCCTCAAAATGTCACCATTTTTGTGTTATAATAAAGACTCTTTCTTAACTTTGATGAGATCTACTGGTGAAAAACAGAATATAAAAGGGATTGTGAAAGAAACCAAGAGGAACCATTCTGAACAAAAAAAAAATCTATTTCCTCACAAATCTGCGCTAGAAGAGTATAAGCACTAGAACTAATGAAGCCAGTTTTTCTACAGTTTCCTGTCTCATTAGTGATTAAATCTGATGCCTAAAAAGGTGCTAGCTCTGATGAAAACCTTTCCCTTTGCTGGGGCACTTATAAAAGCTCTCTTCTATCTCCTGATCTAACACGTGTGCTCACTCTGCTGTTTTTCCCTCAGCTGAGGTACCATCATGGTCACCCATTTGTCTTTTTGCTGAAAACACGACATAAGGAACCTACTTGATACCTCTATTCCCTTGTTAAATTTGACTGAAAAGAACTGATTTTAAAAGTTCTTGGGCCGGGAAACAAGAAGCTCTCACACACACCTTCACACACCTAAACCTAAACCTCAATTCCATAGGAAATCAGACAAGGAATATTATTAATAAAATGTAGGTTTATAATTCAGATCCATGGCAAAATCCTGTGACCAAATCATATTTAGAGGGGGAGAGGAATTCTTAAGAATTTCTTATATTTACTGAAAAATTATAAATGTTCTTCTCCATTAGTTACAAATAAATCCCTACTATATTGTTGGAAGTTTTATCCTGGAATCACATCCTTTGGAGGATGAGGAGAGGCAGACTTGAGGAAGTTCACATCCATAATGTCACTATCTGTTGTTGAACAGACAACCTACATCTGTAGGTTTCTCGTTTGCCCTTCTCCATTGCTGATGAAATCAAAGGGCTTTATTAGCTACATTACCTTGCTGATGAACTTATCAAGCTTCTTATTTGCAAAGACTGTCTGTGTTTTGTTTATCTTGCTTTTGCTACTAGCAGAAAGCTTGGCATCATTTTGAAAAACCATAGTAACAATACTTTATCAAAGTAAAAGACTTCTATGTAGACATTTGCTCTTAGAAGTTATTATGCTGTTGTTCAATCACATCCCTATATCATTTATTTCATTTCATTTTGTTCATTAAAAAGTATTATAATGGAAGAGAATGTAAAATACATTCTGCATGTTTATAGTACTGGGCTAATACTTTTAAACCCTGAAGGCATATTTCATGATCTGTGATATATACACTACTAATTAACTTGATTCATCTGTTTTCAAAGCAATCCTCCCTCATGTGGGAGAGCTTTCACACTCCAACTTCGTAATACTAGAGTAAATTATTTCTTCATATTTCCGTTGTGCTTCAAGCATCCTAAACTCTGCTTCCACACAGAACCCAGATTCAATGAATGCCTACTGTTTGAATGAGCTGAATCTTTTGTTCTTTTTTATCATTCATGTACAGGCACAGAAGGGTCTCTCCCGATGAAGTAGGTTCTTCATTGCAGAGGTTTAGTTGAGATAACCCACGCATTCAAGGCTGTGCCCTTTGAAGAAGTCCTTCAGACTGTTTAATGAACCAAAGAACTGGGAAAGTACTTTGTTCTTGCTGCTTCTTATCCATTCTTCAAAAGCACAGTGTTTAACAACACACTAATGAATCCAGTTTGTTGGATGGAAATACAGTACTTTTCATTACAGATGCTTTAAACAAATAGTATCAATTAATAATGTTACAGCAACTAAGGAGTGTGAGAAAATTATTTCCAATTACAAAATTGCACTTGTGCAACTGTCTGTTGGATGTTGATAAGTGTGTTGAGATAACCTTTAAAGGGAAATTCTACACTGGAAAAGTGTTTGCATTAAAATGGCAGCTCTTGACTGAACAGATTTCTTTTGCTGTGCTGAAGTACAAACGATGCAATACAAATTAATGAAGATTGCTTTTCAGATCCCAGACTGAATTTTTCCAAGGGTGATATCTAGAAAGTATTTCTTTTAACTTTACACTTGTTGCATACGTACATACATACATGTATTCATACATATGAGAAAATTACTGATTAATAATAATGTCACACTCTCTCCATTTAATTTTTGCACTCTTTATTAAAAACTTCACTTTAAAGCAAAACTGACTAGAAAGAATAAGACATTTTACTACAGTTCAAAGATTTGGAGACTGTTAGTCTCAAAGTTATATAGCTGAAACACTTCTGAAGGAAAGGAACTTTGTCATGTAAAAAGCAGAAGACAGATATTCTGAATGCATTTGAAAATCCTAGCATGAGCAAAAAGCATAAGGTTCTTCAGATGAAGATTTCTTCTTTCAATGTTTGGAAAAAATTTGACAAAAAACACTAGTCGAGCAAAAATATAGACATTAGATTCTATCGCAGGCACAGCATATTAAGTATTAGTAGCAGTTGATTATTTCACTTCAGGAGTTTCTGACTACATTCTGACCATGTGGTTTTACCAAAATGGAGTGTACCCTTTCCATGTCAGAGATACTACTTTTCTTTCCTACACAAAAAAAAAAAAAAGAAAAAAAAGAAAAAAAAGCCTGGGATCACATAAAAAAATCCGTATTCCATAGAGATTAACAATGTAGTATTTGAATTTATAAACCAGAGTTTTATTTCAATTCTTGGCAATGCTTCCATTTGAGGATACTTGTAGGCATTTGTATACCCATGCATGTGTGTGTAACTATGCGTACACATCAGATTTTATCAGCAGACTGCAGCAGCTTCTTCCCTCTCTGTCTGTTGGTCAGTTTGGCTGTTATCCTCTTTTGCTCTTTTTCTTTCACTTCTTATCTACCACCAATATGTTTGAAGATGTCTTTGAGGAGTTAATCAATAGCCATGGAATGATTAAATATATCTTTTTTATTGTTGTTGTTCAAACAGAAATGCCATAACTTAGTTACCAGGAAGGAAACTTGCAGATTGTGATAGTCTATCCAGAATAGTATCTTCTCTCTGATCATCAGAAATCTGCAGAAATTTTCCAATACTGTTTATGTAAAGGTGCATTACTTTTTAATACAGCCACTAGCTAGGTTGTCTGTCAAACCTTATGTAGAATTGTCTGCTGTAATGTATATTCAAACAAAGGATCACATTTTTATTTTTTAGTATTAACAGTTGTTTGGATTAAATGATGTCAGATAGCAATAAGTGAGTTCCGCACGTTGCTTATTAAAACTAAAACAGTAAAAATAACAAGAACTTTTTAAAACATTCTGCATTATAATATAAAAATATTCAAACATATCAAATGAAAGATAAAATTGATATTTCCACTGTTAAAAAAAAAAAAGAATGTCGACTACACCTTGAAAGAACAGTGTCCAGGGAAGACAAAAGTATAACACACCCCACTTCTTGGGCATCTTCTGTTTGTATAACTCCTTTGTGGACTACCTGTGCAACTGAGCAGACAATATGCTAACTACTCAGAAAATCTCTAAGGAGCTCAAAAGCTGTTATCTTTCCCAAGATCGCTTCTGAAACTTTCTTTATGAATGTTTTTGCAAAGACAGTGAGGGTATATTAGCTACCTTTTAAGTTTCTCAGTCTGCCTTATAAGCCATCCTAAGATTTGTCCATGCCTAAACAGTTCGTCACTTCAAGAATCGAGTAAAGCAGATGTAATCCTCTGTGCTTGGATGCAGATATTCTGTTTTAAAACTGTCTAGGCTAGTAAAAAGTTTGTTTTGTTTTGTTCTGTGAGGCAGGAATCATCTCAGTTAAAAAAGCAAAATATCTTTTATTTTTAAAGGGCAACTTCATGTCAATAGAATTCTGTCTATTTTTCCTGGGGTAACTGTGTTGTCCCCAGTGTGGGATCATTACATCCTCACATAAACAAATGCTTTCTATCAGTACACTTAGGCCATATATTAAGCACTCAACACTCCCACGCAATTTCGTTACCTGCCTGCCATACCTTTTTAGAGGACTATTAAAATTCATTACCTTACTCTTTAAGAGCTCCTGATATGTTAACCTTCACTCTGTTGAATAATATTTAATTCCTAGTCTTTGTTTTCCTCTTCTTAACTGGCTTCTGATCCGTGACTGTTTTTCACTTCTCATCAAATGAGTACTCATTCCTCAAGCCAGTGATACTTTGTCATCATCTTAAGAAAGTAAGTCTTAATCAATTTTAAGTGCTGTATTTTACTTTGTGTATCTGACAAATTTGTGTGCAGAAACTTTTTAAGAAGCTAAAAAGCTGTTAATATACTTCCATTAACAATGATAAACAAAACAGAACTAACACAAAAACAAAATCCATCAGGCATTATCACAACACCAACATAATGCCAACAAGAGTTTTACTTTATGCTTTTTCTGAAGAATAGATATAACCCTGGAAGTTGAAAGAGCATAGAGTAGATAAAGGTCTGTATTTTCATTTTCCCCTTTTCCTCGGGTCTTTATGAAAATCTCTTATTATTGTCTGTATGGATTTGTCTCTATACAGATTTATGACTGGCTTTAGGTGACTTTGTAAATGTTCTGCAAACTGTAAATGAGGAATGAACCCTCCCTGAGGAATATTATTTCTTTCTGGATGATATACACAGAAGTTGCTGTAGAGTCTAGATGAACTTGCTGCATGACAATGACAATGACAGCATGAAGCTCAACATTTAGTGTCATAGCAGAAATGTTAGCCCGTGAACCTGCAATTTCAATTTTCAAGCATCTCAATAGTTAGATTTTTAGATGACTGAGTCACTGAAGAAGCAGTTCATCTCACCAAACCTTATATATCTAGATACTTCTGAACTAGTCGTCCAGACTTTCTTTACAACTGATGGAAGGGGGGAAAAAAAAAAAAAAAGATTGACTTTGAGAGAATTATTCATCTCATTTAAAATGAAATATTTAAAAAAGGTCATACAAATCATGCCCCAAAAATGCTTCTTCATTTTCTTTGGCTGTAGTAGAGGCTCAGGCAACTAGCTTAGGTATAGACATTTAAAAAGCACAACCCTAGAAATATAACAAGTGAAATCCACTCTAGAAGTCTCATAACACTGGAGAAAGGGCAAATATCTTCTCTCAGTGGGGCAATTCTGACAAAACAGAAACCTGTATATAAGAAAATAAAGTGGATTTGGATTCTGAAACAACCATCAAGAAGTATTTAATGATGGAATATGAGATATACATTCACTCAATTTTCTATGCGTAATATAAAGCATAGTAAGAAAAAAAAATTTCAGTCTGATGTTACATGATCTGCATTTTGTAAGATATTATTTCTTTCTGCCCTAAATCTTTTCAACCCTCATACTAATAAATGCTACTGTCAGTGAAAATAAGCTTTATTCAGTATACAATAAATGCACATATTTGATCCTCAGTCTGAGACAGTCATTTAGTAGCATGTATTTTATGGAGATTGTTTCAGAGATAAGATACTGTGCGCTCAGAACTGATGACAGACACTGCCTGCACAGAAGGGCCAAAGAGCTAAGGCAGTTTGTACATCCTTACATCCACTTACATCACCAGACAGTGAGCTGTTCAAATATCAGAGTATCACAAATGTTCTTCTGCCCTGATGATACTTATTTGATTGACTTTGAGCACAAATTTCAGTAGAAGTCTCTAATCATGTCACCAAATCATAGATTGAGTGTTCCTTCTTTCACCACTTGCAGTAATGTCAACAAGGAAAATCATTGCAGTATGTCTTTTTTGTAATTGTTAAATTTTCTTTTATTTTCTGAGCTTTTGCAGAGCTAAAAAAAAATGTTTCTGCCCATGCAAGTATGTTGAGACATGATAAAGGCTGGCTAGTACATCTGTCTGCCAAAAGTGAGGCACCTGGTCCAAGTCAGTAATCAAAGCTCCTTCTTTTGCCTGTGGAGAGAAAAATTACTTCCCAGCCTAGATTCATCCCAGCTATCTTAGGCCCTTATTACTGGGTGGGGTGAATCTTTCTCTTGCAAATGCCTTTTTCTCTTTGTTGATGGCAGAGTCTAGACAACTAGTCCAGACTTAAAAAACTAGCACTGAGGATTGCCACTCTGTGCAATTATTTAAACTGTACTTAGAATAAAAGATATTTTGTTTGTTACATTCTTCTACTTTTTCCCTAC
>NW_010433160.1:11786-14326 GCF_000710305.1 Buceros rhinoceros silvestris
ACAGCTCCCCATTGTTGTTCCAAACTGACAGATCTAAGCCCATCTCCCTGATAACTATGCAACACAACTCTTTTTAATCAAGTATATTGATCAATAGTAACATAAAAATTACAAAGTATGCATGTAAAAAACTATTTTTAGACTTAACTATCCATTCCAGTACTAATGAGATTTTAACCACCTTCTCGTGCTATTTTACTTAATTCATTAGTCAACCTGTTTTTCATCATCTGTTACCTCAGTTGAACATAAGTGTTTAATAAAACAGAATGAAGTTGAATTGTACTAAGGAACTGTTAAAATATATTATCAGCAACCACCTTAGAAGTACAGCACTCAAAAATGGATGACTGTTATACCACTTAAGAAAAAGTATTTGAGTTTTCAATTTTTCATGACATTTCACAGTACTGGCATTACATGATTGCTTCTAAAATACGTGTTTTGACATAAGTAATTAAAGTGTGGACATTTTGAGTTATTCTGATATTTGAAACTAAAGATTGTCTGTGTTATTACTTCTCATACATCAGTTGTTTCATTCACAGTGACCTTAAAGTTACTCCAGCATAGTCACCTTGAAGGTGACTAAAACTTTGATTAGAAGCCTGTGCTTTTTTTTTTTTCCCTGCTACTCTTTTGTCAGGTAAACTAACGTGGAGACATTACTCTTTAAGAGGTTGTTAGAAGAACCTGGCAGAAATTTGATTCTTTAATGAAAGGTAACATCCCTGAAAGGTAGAAAGGAAACAAACTAGGAAAATAGATGCTAGATTTCTTCAGAAAGCAACATCTAGAAGCGTTCTCAAGTGGACTAACAAAATCTGAGTACTATGTCTAACTTTCTTCAGGTCATACTACGCGTTAATTGCTCATTATTATGTCATTCTCTGATTTGCCCATCAAGATATCATTCAGGTGCCAAGCATTTAATTATTACTTGACATAAATATGCAGAGGTCTCTTTTTCCTTTCTGTTCGAATGTCTTAGCTTTTTGACCCTGTGTGCTGTTTATTTTTTGCTTTCTTATGGGTTTATCTTCTAAAAATAAGTACACTTTGTATTATTGTTCAGGCATGTTAAGGACGTGGCCTAATTCGTTCCTGTAGGAACTAATTCAATAGTTGAGATCTTGCTGTAGAAAACTGTCACTTTCCTTCACCTGAATTCTCACACTAATATCTGCCAGCTTTAGGTTCCTCTTGACCACAAAGCCCTTACAGGTCCTTGGTGCAGCATAATTCAGAAAGGATTTTGAAATTCAGAAACATCAGCAAGACCTGTTACTGTTGTGGATAGAAAGCCCATGAAAAGTGCAACAAATGCGTTAACTTTTTTCTTCCTACTCTTCAGTAAGCTACAGTTTACACAGTGGTATCTATTCCATCAACTTAATTTGAAGAAACTAGAGGATGGATAATTAGGTGGATTCATTCTTCAGTTTGGTCTTCCCTCCCCCTTATTCCCAATAGTCTTTCAACACATGAATGTATATATTTCTTCTGACTGTAATGTCTTGAAGGGCAAGTTATACTGACATGGTCATTTTTGCTAAAACAGGTGTAAGCCTGTGTTGGAGGATGTGGTGTGAACCGTTAGTTTAAATGGAAATGCTTGTAGAGATACTTTGTACGAGGAAAGTACATACAGCTCGCTGTTAGTAAGAAAATCATTGCATTGAAATTTCCTGGTTTTTACTGAAGGTGCTGTGAATTTTTTCAACTCATTGTAATGTCAGTACATACTATTTCAGATAAAATAGGCCCCTTTATTAATATATATCTATATAACAAAAGACAAAGTATAATGAAACCCATACATGTTCATGACACTACTTGGAATGTCACCTTTTTAGGAGACTGGATGGCAAGGTCCCTTGGGAGGCAGTCCTGAAGGGCAAAGGGGTCCAGGAAGCCTGGACATCTCTCAAGAGGGAAATCCACAAAGCCCAGGAGCAGACTGTCCCAGTGAGCCACAAGACGAGCCGGAGAGGCAGAAGACCAGCCTGGCTGAAGAGAGAGCTCTGGCTAGAGCTCAAGAAGAAAAACAAAGTCTATGACCTATGGAAGAAAGGGCCAGTCACTCATGAAAACTGCAAAGATTCTGTGAGACTATGCAGGGAGAAGATTAGAAAGGCAAAAGCCCAGCTAGAGCTTAATCTGGCCACTAACATAAAAGACAATTTTAAAAGTTCCTGTAAATACCTTAACAGCAAAAGGAGGATTATGGAGAATCTCCATCCCTTGCTAAATGCAATGGGAGAAACAGTGACCAAAGATGAGGAAAAGGCTGATGTACTCAATGCCTTCTTTGCCTCAGCCTTTAATGGTCAGACCAACTCATGGGGTGCTTGGCCTCTAGAACCAGATGGTGGAGATGGAGAGCATTATCAAGCTTCCTTCCAAGAGGAAACGGTAAGTGAACTGCTACACAGCTTAAATGTGCAGAAGTTTATGGGGCCGGATGAAATCCACCCAAGAGTTCTGAGGGAGCTGGCGAGGGTGAGCGCCAAGCCACTTTCCATCATATACCAACAATC
>NW_010433161.1:0-14085 GCF_000710305.1 Buceros rhinoceros silvestris
ACTGACATCTGAACTGCAAATGGTGTGCTCCCTAATGTTTACCAAGGAGTATGTTCTTTCATACACTTAAAAATACACTCTGCAATGGATATAAGTTATTTGAATACATGCCATATTGGTTCTTCCAAAAGCAAAGTGCTACCCTTGTGTACACTTGTCTGAAACTAGTTTAAAAGTTAACTGAAAGCCAAACTTTTTGTTTAAAGCTGTTAATTGTTATTGACCAGAAAGGAAGGTAACAGGAGAACCCCTACAGCCTGTGTCATCTTCAAATAAAAGATATTAATTAATTATAAATTTTCACAAATTACAATTTTTACAGATGTTTCACTCTGTGTGCGAGTGGGGTGCATGTGTGTCTTCAGAGTGTGTATGTGGAAAGCTACAAGAAAGGCAAAGGAACAAGTACCAAGCGAGGGATATTATATACAGAAAAGGTTTTAGTTAACCAGAGTTTTAATGGGATGGAGAAGAGAATAAAAAATGAGTAATGAAGGTGGTATAAACTATACTAGTGACAAACTCTTGATCCCCAGGGTGAGAAAACACAAGAAGAGAGCGATTAGGCTGAGTAGTGAACAGAAAGAAACCATAAGGAAAGGCAGCAATGATGATTATTGAATTTACTCAAAATACTTGCAAACACACAGCTGAGACCCGTCCTGCATTTGCTATGGCTAGATGAGCTGAGATATATATTTCATCTTGGATAGCTACCTGCCACACGCCAGAAATAAAACAAGCATTTTCCAGAGACCCGTATATATCCCCAACTCAATTTATTGGATTAGATGAAATTTCCTCTTTCTTTTCAGCGATTTTGGCAGACAGCTGTACATTACCAAGGGTTGCCATTATCTTTCTCTAAACATCACCAAAATGGTTTGTAATTTTATCCCAGTATTACCAAAGAAACCTGTAATCTCCAGCTACGTGATTTTAAATAACACAGCTCGGCAATCACATCAACAAGTAGAATCCTCACAAATGAGGAAGTTTTTATCTGGAAGAAAACAACGTTTATTTGCTATCACTTGCCTTTAAAATAAAATTGCTCAAGCAGCTGAAGAGTATAAACAACGAGTCTACAGAGGAAATGCATTGGATAGACCAAAAAAGCGTGTTAACAGTAATGCTTTTTTGGTAGAACTGGTGGAACTGGGAGTGTGTTCAGCACAGGCGATACGCTACAACCTGTCATTACGCACTGGACTGCTGTCAAAATCCCTTCCGGTAGCTGGGCGTCTAGATAGATATTTACTGGATTGGATCTCCCTCACTAGCAGAGGTTGGGAATGCAACCAATTTGACCAACATTTCAGAACAAGGCCAGGGACTGATACCTGTTTCAGCAGAAAAACACACAACCAATCGTTTTTCATTTTTCCATAAGCACTTACTTTTTAACAAGGAGATTTCTGGGTTCCATTGTGAACTAGTATGGTAATTTGAATTAACCTGTTCGTTAGCAGGGTCTGATCACCTCTTGAAAGATTTTTCCAGGGGTTCTAAAGAGGCAAAAAGTAAAATGCCAAGCAGAGTAGGAATTTACGGAAAGATCAGTGTTTTAGATAGCAGTCCATCGGTATTAGATACTCAAATTAATACTTTTTCGAAAACAGTATGTTAAAAAATTATTATAGAAGGGCTTTATCAAATGACAACATTTTAGCATCAACTGAAAAAACAGCACTTCAGCAGGTTATGGCAGTAAAACAATAAATAGGGCTGAACTCTTATAAAATGACATAATGAGCTCTGTGAACTAATGAATCCTTAATCAGTTTGGGGCCAGTCTTATTTTCACTGGCACAGAGGATTCCTGCCTTGTGTGTGTGTGTACGTGTGCCCATCTGATTATAAATTGCGCTCGTTATTTCTGCTCACCACCTTAATGATGGAGCCACTTCAGCGTTTCAACACAGTCAGTAAGAACAGTCATTCAGGAAACCAGAAGGAGGTTTTTAATGGCATCAGCGTTCCTCTTGCTAGGATTACACCTGTACAAATATATATTTCACTGGCCTTTCCCTTACTTAGCATTTCAGTTTCCACAGGTGACCTGCAGGGGCTGGGGATATTTTTTTCCTTTCCTCAACAGAGTTTGGCTTCTGTCAGGTTTTTTCTACTTTACTCTGAATCGTCTTGGTCTGGCTATAGCTATGGATGAAATGTTACGCTGGATGCACCCATGATCACAGTGCTTTGATGCACTGCGTCATATTGGCAGAGTCTAGAAAAACAGAAGGGCGACTTGTTGGGTGTGATCCACATCTTAGCGTTGCTGAGATGCTTCCATATGATTCCCTCACTGCTGCAGGACTTCAGATACAGGCTGTGCCTCATACCATCACTGCTCTGTTCTGGTGGCACTTTGTAGCATTCCTGAATCTCGTATTAAATTGTTTGAAAGGGTTTTCTGACTGGCATCTCTTGGGGCATGTGCGTTAGGTGATCTGTTCACACACCCTCTTGGACACAAATGTGTCACATGGCTGCTTATCACTGGGCACAAGATTTGTTAATCCTTGCAGCCTTCTCCAGCCTGTGTTTGGAAGCACTGCATTGAAGCACAAAAGAATTGTTTGCAAATCCAAGGTAATATTATTGAGAGTATCTCAAGTCTTAGCATTTGCAAAACCTTAAAGCGTTTTCTTCATAAGGTGCTTTGGGATGCAAAAGGATGGAAAATCCTGTAAGCTAGGAGGTGTTGTTGGTTAACTTTCCTTACCGTTCTTCTCTGGGTATGAACAAAGATAACGTGGGTTGGCTGATGATTTCCAAGGAATGCAGTTGTACTAATAACGAGATATATACATCCGGGCTGGGATCCTTCCCGGTCGCTGTGATTGCTCCCTTCTACCCAAGGCGTTTTATAAAATATGGTAATTAACACAGCGCCTTCAGACAGTCTAAATTTATTGCGATTTATACGTTCAGGAGTGTTGGTAAAAGGCCAATGCTGGCATTTCTTTAACTAATAATTATTGTGTTTTATTGTTGTGGTTCTCTAACACATTAACGAGCGCGGACCCAGCTTTATTAGAATTCACTTGGCCCCACTGTTCCATGCATATTTATTATGCCAGAGAATAGGATTCTCTTTCTCTAGCTTTCACTAATTTAAAAGAAGATATCCTCAATGAAATGTATTCAAATATTTTGACATTTTGCTTCACCTCACTTACAGAGCAGAAATTGTTTCTGACAGTTATTATACAGTGCGGGAATCCTGCTGTTTCACTCTGCTGAAGCGCAGGTTGAAAAGACACAGCGATTGCATTTTGTTCAAAGAGTGGTTCTCTGGCCTAGAAATAGCAACACTGCCAGCTGTGATTCACTGGAAGTTTAGATAATATCCACTCTCTACCTCTCCAAGAACATGGAATATTTTTGTTCCTTCCTTTTTCAAAACAGAAGAAAATGAATCAAAGCATGGAAAATTTAGCACCTCCAGCTTCGGGATCTGAAGTAGAAGAAGGTTTTGATTTTGAAACATAAGTGGAAATTGGGAGAAATGGGAGTCAGAGGAGTAGGAATTTTTTCCTTCTTTCAAACATGTGCAGCCCTGACTTTACATGTTTTAAACAAACCCATTTACAAGACAAAACAGCAGAGAGAAAAACTATAAATACCTTGGTATTACCAAAGACTTATAATGACTGAAATAATCATAGGTGGCACCTGCCTGACTCTTCTTTTGTGACACGATTCCAGGCATGCTACATATGTGACATCTTTTTTTATGACAATAGCCTCCCTATGTAAAGCACAACAGCAAATTTCTCAGCTAATGCTCCCAAAATTGTTTGTTACATGAAAACCTCAGCCTTTTTTCCCCATTTTAGAGTGCATTTTGGTGTTGTCTCAAATATATATAGGATGAAAAAGAAATTTTATCTTTAGATCTATACAATCAACACTGGGTGAAGATAAGGAGGGCTGTGGTAGCATATTTAACACTTTAATTTAGCCCAAAGGCCCTTGCTTTTAGAACATTTTTAAGTTTCATGAGGGTTGTTTATTTGATGGCAAGTGGAAGAGCACCTGGAGAATCTCAAGCAGGAGGAGGAGGAGGGAAGAATATGAGGGAAACTTGTAAAGGACTCTCCTGAATGCTTTACTGCTACCTTTGCTGTTCATGTTATGCAGATCCTGTATCAGAATCAAGGCTTCCCTTTTCAGAATAAGAAAGAGGAAACCAAATGCACAGTGAAAAGAAATCACAACAGTGGTATTTAGTACAATTCTGTTAGATTTCAGAGACTGAGTTTCTGTCAAACCCACAGAATATTGCAGGAGGGATAGGAGACAGTGATAAAGGGTCTGTTCTCATTAAAAGAGATCATTCACCTGTAATCTCTGTTGTATCACAGGAAATCTGCCTCTTACATCGATGAGAAAATAATGTATATAATCTGGGAAAATCACATTGCTCAAAATCTTTCCTAACTTTTCCATGCTAAAAAAGCCTCCCACACAGAGACAGATATTATTAAATGGAGTGAAATAATGAGAGCAGCTGCAGGATGTGGCACTTCTTGTCCTGGAGGTGCAAGTCTGGACTGTCAAATACGATGAGCAGCATGGCTTGTGAGCTCAGATCCAACCTCGTTCTATTAAAGCAAGTGAACAGAAGCTTTAAATCAGATTTTGGTTTCTGCAACTTCATCATGGGGGCTGGAGGAAACAGGGTGCATGCAAAGGGTTCCCAGAAGGCTTTGAAGTGGGGTGTGCTGCAACCATTCTCTGCCAGTTGCTCAGGCATAAGGCGTGCTCACCCTGACAGAATTGCGCGACAATGTATTCGCCATAGCAGGAGCCCTGCCTGAGCAATCACCCGTTAACGAAACACCACGGTTTCAAGCACCAGGGTTGCTAGCGGTCCAGAGCATCTGTCTTCCCCTTTTCAGGGCCCTTCTCAGGACCTTTCTTCAGGCACAGGAGGTTCTTCAGCCTCCCTAGCCCACTTTAAAGGTCTCCGCAAAAACCAGGTCTCATCCACACTCCTGACCAACCCCAGCTCCTGATCACTGCTGCTCCTCAAGAGCTGATCTCCTTGAACACCTCCTCCCAAGAAACAGTCATCTCATGTGCAGAAATAACAGGGGGTCAAAGCCTGGAATAAAGGGATTGATCTTAATTGCATGTCCCCATCTTGGGACCTCTCCTTCCTCATCATTTTCCTAGAGAATCACACTTCATATGCAGTAAAATCTCTCAGGAAATGGTTGCTGGCAGAACAAGATATCTTCTGGAAACACAATTTGCATCATTTTGGAGTCCTAGAAAACCCATCTTGCCCTTGATTGCCCTGTGTATGTGAAATGTCAGCTGGTATTTGTGTCACTATATGTGCCATCTTGTGCAGTGGATGACACCGTTGAAATGGGTGACTAAGTCCTCACATCTGTTCCGCTTTTAAATACAATGAGTTCCTGGGGAGTTCCTGTTTGTTAATGGAAGGAATTGTGCACCCTATCCGACAGAAAAGATATTTTAAAAGTGAAAAGATAAAAAGCGCTCAGACGGCATTTCCAACAATGGATGTTCTGAAGTTACTAAACCTGCTTCCCACATCTAACATCATTGTATGGTTTCAGATCCTTGTACAGACACAGCCAGCTGTGCCAGGACTGTAATTATAGTGAAGGCTGATTATTGTCTCTGACATGATTTTGCCAGCTATTCTCATCCCAATATTTTTTATTTCCACAAAACATGATTATTGCAAAGTCTAGTTGTAATCTCAATTTCAGGGAGTCAGTCCGTGACCTGGTAGTCTTGATTCTTGAACTTAGGGCTCCCTTGATCCTTGTTGACAAAAGTTTATTGCAATATGAAGAAAACCACCAGTGGTTGGAAGTTGAGGACACTGTCATACTGCTGCCCTGAGCCAGTCCTTGGCTTGCAGTCCTCCCTGGGCATTCTGCAGATGCCTGCCACATGTAGCAATGCTCCCCTCTTTCCACCTCATGTTCTGTTCACTTTATGAACAGGCTTTCTGAGGGGAACTCGTATAGAAACTAGACCAGACTCATCTCTTAGGTGAACTTCCAGTGCAACCTTAATCTTTGTTACCAAATCACAAATGAAGAAAATGATGAGAAGAAAGTATCAATTAAGGTTGAGGGGCTTTATATTATGGTATTTTTGACAGAAAGAATAATCAGGGATGCCAATTAAAGTATACAGATATTGTCTCCAGAATATTGTTGGATCTAACTGGTTGGGTTTGTCAAATGATCCCTGACATTAAATGCAGTCTGTAAGTTTGACATATAAGGCACAGATATTCTTGTAAACACTGTGCTTCCTTTTAAAAACATGAATTAATTGAAAAATTGATATTTAAGCAGGACTCGAGGACACATTTTAATAGGAATTTGGACAAAACTAATTTCACAGAAACATGTTAACTTAAAAAAAAAGAAGCACCAGCGAATGGGCCTTGTAAGAGGGGAGAAAAATCCAGTCACTTATCTCACTTCCAAAAGATGCTTTCTTTACTCAAAACCTTCTCAGACTTTCCCAAACAACTCCACTACCCCAGGGGCAGTTCTGGTGCAGGTGAAACACAGAAGAGTCCAAAACTTGCCTGGTCATTGCTGGGCTGATGCTGTAGGGAAGATGGGGGATGCCATTAGGATGCTTCTGGCTCCCCCTCAGGCTCTCAAAAATCTTGTTTTCTAGGTTTAAGGTGGTCCCTTTGGGCTCCCCATGTAGCCTGTGGAAAGTAGGAACCCTAGAGAGCAGGCACATTACCTGCATACTTAGGAGAAAGTAAGCTTCAGATACCTGTATGAAGTGAAATAAATTCTACCTGTCAGTGCACCTGACACCATCGATAATGCTCTGGAAACAGGGTGCGTAAAGACAGAGACCTCCGGCAGCTTCTTATTCCCCCACAATCGTTTGCTACTTCTGTAAAACTACCCACCACTTAGAATAAAAGACATCAGACAATGAGCATTTAATAAATAACCGCCTGCAATTACCAATAACCTACACTGCGTCATACTGCCTCATAGCACCAGCCACCACCTCAGGCCCAGTACAGCGGGCTTGCTATCAGTGTGGACCAGACAGCGAGCTGCCTAAGCAAGATAGCAAGCTGTTGAAGGAAGAAGAGGAAGTGGATTCGTGCATACAGGAGTATGAAGTCTAAAGGAGACACCGACAGTGCTGGCCAGCAGGGCTGGCCATGGACTCAGCCTCAGCAGCACTTTCACCAGTGTACAGACCTGTGTGGGATTCTGTTGGCTTGGAGGGGATATAATGCTGTATTTTGTAGTGTTTATAGAGATCCTGCCAGGAGTGGAGGCAGCTCAAGAAAACCGTGAAGACCCTTGCTAGAAATGCAGCAACTAAGCAGTAAGGACTGCTAGTCTAGGCAGACCTGGGAACTGAGCTTACAGTAGAGGATGGTACAAACCCCTCAAGCATAGGAGGGAATAGGTAAGAAAAATCTCAAATACCACACTGAGATTGTTATGTCTGCTGTGATAGAGAAGATGAACCCAGTGGAGATATGAAAAGAGGAGCAACACAATCAGTGATAGGCCAGCAAAATAATTTCTAGCAGGAAAATGAGTGCTAAATAGCACTTGTCAAGAGGTGTTCAACCAAGGTGAAAAGAGCTGGAGTTGTGTAGAAGAGTTGGAAGTACATGCAGCTGAAGTATCCTGAAAGGCTTGGCATGATACAAGGGCCATTGGCTGTGAGAGCTGAGAGAAAGGTACAGTGTGTCTGTGCAGTGTAGCATCATGCAGATACGTAATTAGTCAACACTATGCACTGTCTGGACTCAGCCCCCGTGGCGAGATATGGCACTGGTGTTTTTCATAGTGTGAAAATGTCCCTCTTTACTCCTCTGTGTTGTCCAGACTCTGTCCTCCTAGCCTCTCACCAAGCTTAGGACTGACACAAGCAGCAAGCTAAACTGCTTGCAGATAGGGTTTGATGAGCACTAGCCACTAACCATAGTTCTCCATAGGTCAAGAAAAAAAGCAGTGGTGGAACTGAGATCTGTTCGATACCCACACGATGCTGGTATTTTAGCAAAGACTGATTATGCAAACCAAAAATTGAGTTCTAATAAATGCAAGCCAATAGGCTTCAAAATGAATGTGTATGGAAGCATAAAAATGAAATGTATTTCTTAATGCATTAATAAATACAGTTTTTGAAGCCCAAACAAACAGATTGCACAGAGAGCTCCAGCAGCAGGTGCTGTCTGTGCTCTATAGCATTAACTGCCACAGAGGCAGCACGAATCACAGGTAACGATCACCAGAACTGCTCCACTCACCTGAGACATTGCTACCAGGAAAAAATGTGCTCCACGACTGAGCTGAGGTCCCAGGTGCTCAAGCTGTCCTGCTTGAGCTGCCCATGGCAAAAGAAGAGGTGCCATGAGATTGCAGAGTGTCTCACACAGCAAGAGCGTCTGGTCGCTTCACTCAGACTCGTGATATCGTATAGAAGAGCTTAGGAGAGTGGAAATGGAGTAACACAGGCTGTGATCACAAGTCACACCTTCTGTTCTGATGATTTTAAAATTATCTTCATTTCTAATATCCTCTGCAATAAGATTTCTAATCATTTTCCCCTGACCATTTGTATCCACAGCTGACCTTTAGAGACAGAACCACTAGTGGACTATGTAATTCCTCCTTAAATCTTGAGCAAGTGCTGCAGCAGATATTTCATCACCGATTTCTCCATAAATGACAGCGTTAACAGTCTCGCTGTTCCAGCCTTGTGATTGTTTGGGTACAACCTTTTCCATTCATATTAATTGGCACTGGGTTTATTTAAACCCATTACGATGGGTCTCAGAGATGACTCCTATTTTGTAAACCATTGGGTAGTAAAAGCAACCGAATGTATCAAAGAATTCTACTACTCTAATTACAAAATCTGCAGATTTCCTTGTTTAAGCAGAGTAAAATCCAATACAGTTCAGTTTTAGTCTCTCTTACTAACTTTGTAAGTTGAATCTATGGCCTTTTCTCATTTTAATTGCTCAGAGGGGAGTTAAATCCCTCCCAATATCTCTACCAGCTGTTTCCCTAAGAGATCTATCTGGGTATTTATGTGGTCCCAATCATCACAGTATTTCTGCTAATCCCAAGGACTATATTCACAGATTTCTGTTTGCAAAACCCCTATGGGATGGGGTAGCACTGTTATCTCCACTGTACAAATAAGGAACAGACTCACAGAGAGATGAAGGGTTCCCAGCTGGGAGAGAAGGACCAGATCCCCTCGGGATTTGGGCAATGAAATACTTGGCACCCCAGTGGTCCTTCCAACCACAAAAGTCTGCAATGCGGATGCTCTGCCCATGTGCGAAGGAAGACTAGAAAAACCCAGTAGCATGAAAACAGAGACCTTGCTTGAGGTACCCGGGGGTTGAGGAGTCCTTGGCCCAATGGACCAGGATGCCTCAGTAGCTGAGCAAAAATGATCAGCACTTTCAAAAGACAGATTATTTTTCCTTTCTTGGAAAAACAGGTGGGGTGGGTCTTTCTTTCTGTGAGACAGAGATGCCTTGCATAGAGCCATTGCTTAGATGGGCCACAGCAAAATGAGAGGAACTTCAACGGGGGTTAATGTACCCATTTATGTGTTTGGCCGTGTGATTATTGAGGGTCATATATGAAATCTGGAAAGCTGGCAAGGCACCAAGTTCAGCTCTCCTACTCGATGTGCAGTTTCCTAATTGCTGAGAAGTCTATGTTTTCAGTTTCCAGACTCCAGATTAGCATAAAGTCATAGCATCTGTTGCAGCTTTTCTTAATGGAATAGCACTTAGAGCAAAATTGATGCCCCTTTAAGAGCATGTCGGTCCTGAAACAACATGTTTCTGCCAGATCTGAGGCACGTTCTTGGAAAGCAGTGCACTGACTGGGCATCACAACCAGAGAGCCGTCAAAGTCATTGCAACAATTGTTGGCTCTGTCACTATTTCTTCTCAGAAGTACTCTGGGTTGGGGTTTTGCCTGTGTAAGGGGTTCGGGATTTTGGCCTAAAAGGAATAAAGAAGGAAAAAACAAGTTCCCTGTATATCTCACTTTCAAACACTACAAAGCATTTTTCCCAGATTAACAAAACAGGACTCCCCAGTTTGCCACCATTTACTGTTTGCCTTTTGCTAACAGGGAAACGGCAGCACAGGAGGTGAGCTTTCTGCCTGGGCTGTAGAGGAGAAGCCAGCAGCAGGCTTTTGGCTGGACTCCAGACCTCTGCAGAATGGTAAGTAGCTGGATAAAAGCACAGTGTTAAGAAGATAAAACTGCAGTAAGACAGTCAATGAGTACATTAAAATCTGGTGATATGCAAAGCAGCTCACTGGGCTCCTCCACTGAAATGTTCAAATATTTTGGGGTTATACCTACATTAGCCACCAGTGCAGACCAGAGTGAAGACCTACAGACAGTAGAGAGGAGCAGGTGGTTTGTAGAAGCTGATGTTAATCCCATGTGCATTTCTTTAATTCAGACTATCGCTAGTCTGGTCCCATGGGCTAAATGCCCATTTATGGCTGGGGTGCTCCTCCAATGCAGTTGCCTCTTAATATCCATCTTAAGACTGGTTGTGCCTAAAGGAAGAAACTGTTTCTAGACTGAAGGAATCTCTTGGTTCATAATTCTGCAATGGTTCACAGACAGTAGAGAGGAGCAGGTGGTTTGGAGAAGCTGATGTTAATCCCACATGCATTTCTTTAATTCAGACTATCGCTAGTCTGGTCCCATGGTCTAAATGCCCATTTATTGCTGGGGTGCTCCTCCAATGCAGTTGCCTCTTAATATCCATCTTAAGACTGGTTGTGCCTAAAGGAAGAAACTGTTTCTAGACTGAAGGAATCTCTTGGTTCATAATTCTGCAATGGTTGTTTTGTCTTTAAAGTTTGGAATGTGGTCTTCTACCGATTAGTGAGTGGTCCCATGGGCTAAATGCCCATTTATGGCTGGGGTGCTCCTCCAATGCAGTTGCCTCTTAATATCCATCTTAAGACTGGTTGTGCCTAAAGGAAGAAACTGTTTCTAGACTGAAGGAATCTCTTGGTTCATAATTCTGCAATGGTTGTTTTGTCTTTAAAGTTTGGAATGTGGTCTTCTACCGATTAGTGAGCCCAGAAGTCTTTCAGCACTACATTCCTCAGACATTTAAAACATCTTCTTTTCAATGTTGCAGAGTATTAATTCTGTATGGCACATAGCCCTGCATTGATTTTAACTTTGATCTCGAGAAACCATTCAATGCAGAGATTGGGATTTAAATCTTATGCCCTTATTAGTTCACTCTTGTTTATCTTCCAAATGGAACACATCATAGTCTTTCATACCAAATGTTGGAACGCCAGTGGTGTGGATATGGACTGATGTATACTATGATCCACAGATAAGAGAAAACACAATGACCTTGATTTGAACACAGGCACCTTAGGTGACAGACTGATGCTAAAGGGGAGTCAGATCTCACGTTGTCATTTCAAAGTGTGTATTCACTGGAACTTTTTAGAAAACAAGATGAACGATGCTAAAGGGGAGTCAGATCTCACATTGTCATTTCAAAGTGTGCATTCACTGGAACTTTTTAGAAAACAAGATGAAGTATAATTCTTTAGCTTCAAAGGAGTCTTTTTGAAAGTTGTTATACTTCAACAAAAGATGACAACGTGCCACCACAGAATAACTTGTGAATGCAAATACTGCTCACTTCATTGTTCCTGGTTTTCTTCAGAAGCTGTGCATCTTACTTTTCTAAAAAGTGTAGGATGGAGAACTAACAGAATTTAAAAGATCTTCCTTTCAATGTGAAGGGTTGTAAGAGTGTTAGTTCTCCAAGTCTTTAAGGAAATCCAATTATAAGTCTCTTCATATTCATGCACCTTACCAAAAGAAGAACTTTTTTCTCTGTTGGTGTCATTTTCTCAGTGGGGACCCCACCATGGCATTGGCGCTGTTTCAGTGCCTGTCTCATTAGAAGACAACAGCCATCAATTCCCAAGAGACTGGGGCGGGACCCAGCCATGCTGCCTGCACCAGCAGGGCATTATAAAAGGGGCTTTAAATTCACAAGCGATGCATAAATGTTCTCCAAGGCCACTGGCTTCAAATTTTTAAATGTGTTCTTGCTGAGAAGTGCAAAGTCTTAAGGTAATTGTTCCCATATTGTACTGTGAGCCTCTGAGCAAAAAGCTTTCACTTCCTCTCCATTTACAGCAGTACATAATCACAGAGTATTATTATTATTATTATGCTATTCTAAACAGTTTAAAACAAGCATCTGTTTGCCAGACTTTTAATCAAGTAATATAATCACACCAATAATTTCTGATGTACTGCTTACAGTTTTAAAAGCAACAGTGAATTTGGGCAAATCTGGAGTTACAAAAGATCAAGACATTAATAGGAGTTATTAATTCAATCTACTGTATGTCAGTCTTATAACATAGTCTCTTAAGACTGACAAGTTATGACAACACTTACAAATTAAGGACCTCCTATCCCCTTCCAATCACTTTTGCTGCAATATTTCTGGTAACAATCCCTTAATGATAGGTCCTGGTGCTCTGATGTTAAATTCCACTTTTCTTTATTAATAAGGGTTTAGACATTTATTCCAGAAGACAGGACCCAGATACACCAAGCCCTAGATAGCCTTTGTGCCGTTGAATTGTCATCCTGGGACAAAGGATCCTCTTGACCCCGGGGGAACTGAGACAAGGGGATGTACAGATAAATGTTTCAGATGGCAGGATACCTGTACCACTAATTTGGCACAAGAAGGAGGAGCCTGTATCAGCCCCTCCATTCTGATCCAGAGGGTGGTTTCACAGTGAGCATCCCCACTGCACTCACTTGCAGAGCTCTCGCCACAGCACGCGGCCAGAGCAGGTTTGCTCCATGGAAGGTGCGCTTGATGAACACACTTCATGTTCTCCAGCGCTCTGAGCATTCACTCCATGGCAGCAGACCTGATAACACAGGGTGAATGGAAGGGTTTGGCACCAGCTGAGACATCTCACATACATGCTCCTCCCAAGCCATGCTGCCTTCTTGCACAGACACAACCAAGAAGGATCAACCAGGATGAAGTCTGTGACAGTTGCTATCAGCCATCAGCTATCACCTCCACAAGCATTACATCCTTTTAAACCTCAGAAATGTGTAAAATGTTTCCTCTACAGCTGTTCCATAAAAAGATTCCAGACAACCCAGAGCTGTTCCATCAGATGACTTTCATTGTCTTCGTAGAGTCACCAAGTCAATATTCTGCTTTAACGCATTTAAAAGAGAAATAAGCATCATGCTGCCATTGCTCACTTTAGCCACAGATAGTGTGTGCTATTATTGTTAGGTATTTCTTTTTAAATAATTAAGGACATCATTATGTAGGTGTTCTTTAAAATCTACAGTTAATAGCACTCAAATTTAAGGCTTTCATATCAATATACCACAGATACACTAAGTGTGGCTGAGGCAGAAGGGAGCACATCACTCTTAAATGATGGGAAGGAAGTGGGACACTCTAAAGCACTCATCAGGATCAGCTGGAGCCATGGATGGCTTTGGTCCTCTCCCGCCACCAGTGCCTTGAAGCAACCAGCAGCCGCAGTGCTGGAGAGGAGCAGGCAGAAATCCCTGCTGCCACCTTCAGAGCAGGGCTCCCCAGGTCCCCCTAGAAAACGAGTGCTTTATAACCATGTTTTGCATGTTACATTTCCAAAGCAGCAGACAAACTGTAGCTAATTATACTGCATATGAAAGGATTATATGTTTGGCAGCTTGTGGTAAAGCCTTTTAGGTAATTGCTTAGGGGTTTTAGGAATCTAATACTTAGTTGCTAAATCGCCTCATAAAAATGGCTGTGCTTGGACAGTGGAGGTTCGTAGGGAGGATCAAGCTCCGTTTATCACTCTCCTGTGGATACGGTGTTAATACAATTGCCAAAATACTCACTCAGATGTCAGTGACCACTCGCTTGGAAATGGCCGTCTTGGCCTCTGTAGCTCCCAGAAAATAGGAGCCCTCTTCAGAGAAGCTCTGTGCACATGGTCAGCACACCGCTCTT
>NW_010433161.1:14150-18966 GCF_000710305.1 Buceros rhinoceros silvestris
AGAATCTCTGTTCACATGGTCAGCACACCTCTCTTCATTGCAGGCGCCTAGTAACTGCATGGGGATGAGGTCTCCCTGCTGGAGGCTGGTCAGGGCCACTGACGGCAGCTTTGGATCTGGCCCATAGCTTATAGGCTTGCATAGAAAAGCACTATTTTTAAAAACAAGCAAATGTTGGAAAGTTTAGGAAAAGAAATGCAGAGGCTCAAGACCTACTATTATCTTTTAAATCTCATAGTCATACATACAGTAATCAGGACAGGAAGAGAGAGTACAGAGAAAACATCTTGGAAGAGGAACAACTCGATACTTCCAAGGAACTAACAAAATTAAGTGCTTTGCAAGAACATTGCAATATTTCCAATAATCCTCCTGAAAAGCAGGAGAGGCCTCAACTGTGGTGGCAACAACTGCCATTTCAGTGGCCAGCCTCTCGGCCCCCATGATAAGTAAGAAGCATTTGAAGCTGCGGCTCTATAGCCCTCCTAGGAAACTGTAGAAGTGACACGACTGTACTGGAAGCCAAGAGGTGGGAACCACAGACACAGGAGCAGGCAAGGAGCAGACCCTGTTAGCAGGTGTTTCTCAGTCGGTCCCTAAATCAGCTGCAGTTTTTACAGTCACACTGCGGCCAAATCTGACCAAGCCACCTCCAGCGCCAGCCAGCACCAACAAACCTGACTGCATGTGAACCGCTGGCCCCTGCGCAGCACTGGCTTAACAGGCACGTAAAATCAGGCAAAGATTAGGGTTTATCAGGTTATTGGGGTTAGGAAAAGTAGTGCAGGCATCCACTTTACTTTTGGAGTCTCACTTCTAAAGGTGAGATGCTTTGAAGCACTAGACAAAATTGTATTGACAATACTGAAAGGTTTCCCGTGCCATCTACCTATTCTCAAAGGAATAAGACATATCCTTGCTTTCAAAGTATTTCATCTGCCTGGTTCTAATTTTTTTGGATTTCTGTTTTAGTGGAAACCATTGGCCTTACACTGCAGAAATCTGAGAGAGACTGAAGAGCGTGAGCAATCCTAGCAAGGCACCATGTGTGACAAGGCATATGCTGCCCTCAGGAAGGAAGATAGGTTGCTCTAGGTCAAAGAGTGGGGACTCCACCTGCCCAGGAAAGGCACCAAGAACTTCACCAGGTTGGTGTGCACCAGCTGACCGTGGAGGCCTGTGCGTTCATCAACGGTGGAAATTATAGCCTCTAAATATCACAGTATCTGAGGCAGATGCCCTTCATACAGAGAGCATGGGAGCTGCTCTTCTACTGCAGACCAAAAGACCTTGGACTCTCTGTACCACCCCTTGGCAGTGACCGGAATTGACACCTAGCAAGAAGATTAAGAAAAGAACCAGTACAATATCCTGCCCCAGTGATTTCCCACTCCCTCTCACCCCATTTTCCTCATGTCCTACACTTGTCTTCATTCAGGAGAGAGCCACAGCATCACACTTTCTGACAACATCAGTTATTCCAGCTGCTGAAATGCCCATGTGTAGCAGAGGAATTGTACCAAGAGCTGTCTCAGAAGAGGAATACCTAAGCATCAACACCTAACCATGGACTTGCTGCCTTCTTGGGAATATGGCTAGCTATTAATTAAATGACAAAGAAAACACTTAACCCGAAAGGTCTTGGTGCTTCTATTTGAAAACTATTCAGGTCCTGCATCTGCTTCCAAGTGTGTCTCACACATGCAATAACATTAATAATGAGAAAATTTTGACTGCTACCAATTATCACTCAAATTTCATTTAACAGGGAAAAATATCTGAGCCAATAGCAGGCTGGCCATGGTTTATGAGCACCCATGGGATGCAAGGAGAAGCCCAAGTATGTTTTAGCACAACCCATTGACTGGCTGCCCTTGCTCATTCACCAGTTCCCGGTGAAGTGTAATCAATCAGCTCTTACATGCTGGAAACACTCAGAATAGCCTGTGCATTTGTGTTCTTCCTTTTGAGAGGCAAGAGTGAAGGCATGAGCACACAGATTGCCCTCCAAGCACCATGCCAGCCTGGGGACAGTGCCCATGCCAGCCCTAACTCTGTTCCTGCAACTCCTTCAACCCCTGAGCTAAAATGTCCCAAGCTCCTGATGGGACATGACCAGAGCCACCAGCCATCCCATCCTCTGCACCACAAAACAGCTGGAAACACTGCTCATTTCCAGAGAGATGGGGATCCTCATCTGAATGCAGCAGGATCTCCAGACTGTGAGAGCTCTCTGTGATGCTGGCAAGTTGTGCCTGTGAAACATCTGTATCTTGGGGAAAAGAAGGAGGGAATCCAGCTCCACTCTAGTTCCTTGGCTGTAGTGAGGGCAGCACAAGAGGAAAGGCTGAAATCAGTAAGAGCTCAACCTCTCTGCTTTCCCGGAGCAAAAGTGGAGCTTGCCCCATGCAAGGCAGGAGAGCCCTTACCTGCATGGGATGGCAGAGGAATGGAGCAGCAGCCACTGCCCCAGCTGCTCGATGGCATCTTGCTCCCATGCCACGCACCATTTTCCTCTGTGTCACCACTGAAATGTCATCCCCAAATGAGCAGCCTCTGCCCCATGCCACACTAATGCAGGCAGAAACCCAACTAAAGCTGGAAACCCTTGAAAGTAACACCAGGTTGCAATTGTACAGTTCCAGTTATAAGTTGAATTTTATTCCCCACCAGCCATGCCAACGTGAGCTTGGCAGCCCAGCTCCCTGGGGTTAGTTTCTCTCAGAACTTTCTGGAAAAAACTTCACCAACAGCATGTGGGAGCCAGTCAGGACCAAGGTCTCCTTTGCACATGCTTTACGCTCTCTTACAAACCAGCACGGCTGGCTTTTTAATGGCCCTATGCTATTTTCCATATGTTTAAAGACAATTTCCTTTTGGCAGCCAAGGTAACCTTAATTCTGGTGCTTGGCATTCATTGCATGTGTTCGTCAGCTGTGAGGATGTCAGGTTAATGCAAGCCTGATACATCAACCTGTAAAATTGCCCAAGGAAACACAGTTTAGTGACATCAGGTTTTGATTCTGCCCCAACTGCCATTTGCAAGCAGTCTTTTTTTTTTTTTTAATTTTCATCAAAAGAAGTTTAATTGCCCAGAAGCCAAACATTCTTAACACCTGCCAGTAAGATTTTATTTATTGGATTATTTTGGAAGACTTGGGTTTCTCTATAACTGATCATTAAAATAGTGAAACTTAGTATGTTTTCTGTGAAATTAAGGAAATTATTTGCTCAGCTTTCCTCTAAGAAGGTCTGTCATGGTTTAGATCCACCCAGCTGGTAACAAAGCACCATGCAGCCGCTCAGTCACTCCTACCCCTCCAGTGGCACAAGGAGGAGAAAATACAACAACAGCCTTGGTGTCAATACAAAGGACAGGGAAGGCTCACTCACCAGTTATGGTCATGGACAAAAAACAAACTTAACTTGGGGAAACAACATCGATTTAATTTAAACAACAAAACCACCGCCATTTAACAATGAAATCAGAGCAGGACAGTGAGAAACACAAGCGCATCTTAGAAACACCTTTCCCCTCCTCTCTCATCTTCCCAGGCTCAGCTCTGCTCCAGATTCTCTACCTCCTCCTCACAAGCAGTGCAGGGAGGCAGGGGATGGAGGCTGCTGTCAGTCCCGGTCTGTTCCATCTTGTTTCTGCTGCTCATTCCTTCTGGGGGGGAAGACGCCTCCCAGTCCTCCCCTGCTGCAATGTGGCATTCCTTCCAGGGAACACAGTCCTCAGTGAACTTCTCCTACCAGCGTGAGTCTCTTCCATGGGCTGCAATTTTCCCAGCAATGGACTGCTCCAGTGTGGGCTTCCCTCAGAGCCACAGCTTTCTCGAGAGCAGTCCCCTGCTCTGATGTGGAGTCCTCCACATGCTACAGACAGGATTCTGCTCCACTGTTGAGCTCTAAGGGCTGCAAGGGCTCAGCCTGGTATCTCAGCCTGGTCAAGGGTGAATGGCTGCTCTGGCAAGCCTCCTCTGTTCCTTCCTCACTGATCTCAGTGTCTGCATGGTTGTCTCTTTCGTGTCCCACTCCTCTTCCAAACAAAAAAAACCCCAAAACAAAAGAATCAGCCCAACGGATTTTTTCCCCTCTTAAATATGTTATCAGAGAGACACTGATTAGCTCAGCCTTGGCCAGAGGCTAGTCTGACTTGGAACTGGGGGAACTCCAGTAGCACTCCAGTAGCACTCCAGTAACACCCTCCCCACTACCAAAACCCCACCAGACACAAACCCTACACAGTGTCCCTTTAAAGTATGGGATGACATTCAAAAATCAGACCTGAGTGTTGGCTACAGGAGGCCCCATTGATAATTCGGTCTTCAGCAAATCATCCTTAAGTGCCCAGACCCATGCGTGAAGCGTCTCATTTCTGGGAGAGCTGCACTTCTCTCCCTTTCAACATCTGCAAACAGACATTTCAGCTTCAAAACTTGGTGTCTGAATCCTATGGCAGGAGCACATGGGGAAGTCAGAGCAAGGTGTGACCTGCACTGCTACGAGTGTCGTTTCCCTGCTGCTTGCTCAGAGCCCCCTGTGAGTGCCTTTTTTGTCCAGTTTAGTTCGCCTTTGCTCAATGTAAACACCGAAAAGTCCTTGTTGCAGAAAGGTTAATTCTGACAGAAAAGTGCAACAGTGCCAGACTAATTATACTGGCAGTACTGGGAAAAACTCCTATGTAGATAAGCCCATCAAGAAAATCAAAATAGAAGCTGCCTCTAACCAAAAAATAAATACATTTTCATGGCCAAAATTAAGGCAAATATGAGTTGGTGGATGAGTTAATATCATGCAATCATAAGAATCA
>NW_010433161.1:19061-21060 GCF_000710305.1 Buceros rhinoceros silvestris
TCCTGCTTCTTATTTCACAGAGTTATTGTTCTAAAATGGCATTTTGTACTTTCAGCTTTCTGATTTTCTTCCTCTTATGTGCTTCTCCCTATCACTTCTTCACGGTTTTAGTTACCTCTCTTTGCCTCTTACCTTTTCGTTGTTACTATTGACAGAAGTTCTGCACAGTGGATGATAGAGCTCTCAGCACAACGCACAGTCCTTTCATCCACCTGTACCGTTGGCAGTATGAAAGGTACTTTGGAAAAGGCTGGAGAAGAATGCTGGTTATGGAAAAATACGCTGGACCTCTGCAGACTCCTTTGTTTGTAGAGCAGTTACGGAAAAGCTGTGGTTGTGTCAACAAATGGGGAAAAAGAACAAGTGAAAATCTGTGGTTGGTCAACAAATGGGGGAAAAGAAAGAGATATAAAGGACTTCAGAAGAAATTGCCCGGATGCTGTTTCTTGATGCAAGAAAAGAGTATGAGGAACAATTATCACCTGAGAAGGTGGAAACAGTAATAACACGAGTGACAAAATGTCCTGCTTCTAATGGTCAGGATTGACTTTTCCATATAATCAGGACAGCACTGCCAAGTGTGTTGTCAATCCTTTTTCAACAAAAATAGAGGATTTCCCCTCAAGAAATTAGTGCAAAACCCTCATATGGAAACAGGAGATCAAAAGAACTTTCTGGAGTGCTTTCTGCAAAGACCCGTTGCATTAATTCTTAAATCACAGCTCTTCACTGAGACCCTTCACTCAGAGAGAAAAGGAGTCGCGACTAAAAAGCTCACAAAAGACAAACCTCTGGTGAATGGCTGAACTTTTAATAACTGAGGAGAGCAAGGAGCGGAGACTCTGAATTAAATCGTGAGCAAAATTTTGAAGCCTATAGCATGAAACCAAGAATGGATTTAAAAGACAGCAGTCATGAGACCTGCATAGAACACCACAAAAGATTTTAAAATATGAAGTCGAATTGAGTTGAATTAAGTCTAAATTTGTCAGACAAGTTCGGTATCTGCTATAAACTGATAACAAAGGGGAAAAGATTATGCACACTATTATCTCTAGGACAAAAACATGAATTCTAAAGGAAAGAAAATGAGGTACAAAAAAATAATTTGAAAAAAAAATTTTTTTTTTTTGACCTGCAAAAAGGAGTTGCAAGCCAAGCAGACTTACACTGTGTTTCTACTGCCATGACCAGGTTGAGACTTTCGCTACGCCCCGAAACAAGAAGTGCCTCTCACATTTCTTGCCTTGGATCCTAGTTTTTATGTTGTTAGGTCAAGGACTTTCAGCTGAAACTGGAAAAGCAAAGGTCTCTATTTCTGTTTCTTTGGAGGAATTTCACTTCTTCAGAGAAGATTCAATGACTTCAGGATCTGGTCTCCTGTTCCCTTGCAAGACAGTTGCCATCAGATGGACCAGTTGTTAGCACAGAGCACTGGATTCTCCACAGCCTTTGGTGCTCACCAGCACCTGGGTACTGTGGAAGTCCTTCCGGCAAGGGAGGGCTGGGCATGCCTGGGAACTGGTTTGCAACGACTTGAGCCAACTTTCTTCTTTATTTTTCATTTCAAGTTCAGTCGGGAAAAAAGCGACAGGTCTGCCACTCCAGTTAGTTCATTGGGCTGTGCTGAGCTAAATTCTCACAGAAAATAAAATCCAGTCTCACCCAAAAAACCACCATGATTTTAGGCTGAAACACTTTGTTTCTAAAATTTGCTTTGGGCAGCCGTATTGCATGAAAAGTCCTGTCGGCAGAGGGAAACAACACCGCCCGAGTATTGTGCTCATCCACAAGCAGGCACAAGCCCATCAGCTGTAGAATAAATGAAAAGAAATAGAGTGCAAACGAAAATTTGGCAAAACACATCATCTGGTCCTGATCAATGGACCTGGAATAAACCACAGTAGCAGGCTACAGAGCCAACTGGCCCCTCTGAAACATCAGGGGGATGAGCAGGGGTAGATGTGCTCCATGTCATTTGTCAAGGCATGAAGAGCGG
>NW_010433161.1:21243-32363 GCF_000710305.1 Buceros rhinoceros silvestris
ACAGCCCCGATCTGTCTGCGGACATCCCATGAAGACAAAGAGAAATTGTTCAGTCTTTGGTTTTAGAAGGACTTTATTCCCTTTTTTACCCTCAAAATATTATTTAAATCTCCCTCACATCTTGCACTGGTGCCCCAACACACAGGTTTGGGTTCTTGGGCATTTCCTTGAATTACACTTTCTTATCGCAGCATTTTTGAGGCTCAGACAGATAAAGCTAGTGGTGCTTGTCTACCAATATTTCAAGTTACAAGGGCACAAATAAAATGGAAGAAATTTTTTGCTTGAAAAAAACCCACAAAACCATGCTTTGTATGAAATAGTATGTGTGGATGGTGCAGACGGAGTCAAGTTTACTACCATAAGGAAGGGCAGTGCCTGTCTCCCGGTGTACTCCCTCCGGGAAACAGCAGAAGAGGTCCCTGGCTAACAGGCACTCATGGAAGTATGTCCTCAGTGCCCCCATCACCTCCTTCTGTAGATTTGACCTTTCACGTAGGATAAACTCCTGCCAGAAATACACTTCAGGCCAAATCCTGCTCCCAGACTTCCATGGCAACAGCATAATAACATTTCAGATGTGTTGAAGAGTATTTTCTGTTTGTTTCTTTTCAGTATATTACAGCATCTTATGCTGCTGTAGAGGTGCAGTTTTGAGAGACAACTTACAGATGTAGTGGTTTTCTTGATCCTTTTCTCTTATCAGCTTTTATATTTGACAAACAGCCCTCCTGTATGCGTCCACATTTACCTTTCTTTCTTGTATTCACACTCACTGCAACAAAGCAATGGAATGTCTAAAACCAGGCTCAGTGTCATCAGAAGCCTGTGCAGATGCTTTCTCTCCCAGTGACCCCAGAGAGAAAAGGAGTAAAAGGAATACCCTGAATATCGAGGCAGTGAAGTATAGACTGGAGAGTGTCCCTCAAAGATGTTATAGAATGATAGAATTGTTTAGGTTGGAAAACACTTTTAAAATCATTGAGTTCACCTGTTAACCTAACACCCAAATCCACCACCAAACCGTTTCACTAAGCACCACACCTACATACCTAAATACCTCCAGGGATGGTGACTTCCCCACTTCCCTGGGCAGTCTGTTCCAATGCTTGACAACTATTTTGGTGAAGAAATTTTTCCTAATATCCAGCCTGAACCTCCCCTGGCTCAGCTTGAGCCATCTCCTTTTGTCCTATCTCTTCTTACTTGGGAGAACAGACTGACACCCACCTTGCTACGGCCTCCTTTCAGGTAGTGGTAGAGAGTTATAAGGTCTCCCCTCAGCCTCCTTTTCTCCAGGATGAACAAGCCAAGTTGTCCCAGCTCCTCCTCATAGGGCTTGTTCTCTAGACCCTTCACCAGCTTTGGTGCCCTTCTCTGGACATGCTCCAGCACCTCCAGGTCTTTCTTGTGGAGAGGAGCACAAAGGGGGACAATCACTTCCCTCCTCCTGCTGGACACACTATTTCTGATACAAGCCACAATGCTGGTAGCCTTCTTGGCCACCTGGACACACTGCTGGCTTGTATTCATCCGGCTGTTGACCAGCACCCCCAGGTACTTTTCCACTGGGCAGCTTTCCCACTACTCTTCCCCAAGCCTGTAACACTGCAGGGGTTTGTCGTGACCCAAGTGCAGGACCCGGCACTTGGCACTGTCGAACCTCATACAATTAGCCTCAGCCCATCGATCCAGCCTGTCCAGATCCCTCTGTGGAGCTCTTTCTGCCCTCAGGCAGATCAATACTTCAGCCCAACTTGGTGTCATCTGCAAACTTAGTGAGAGTGTACTGGATCCCCTTGTCCACATCATCAATAAAGATATGAAACTGAGCGCTGGGGAACAACACTCATGGCTGGCCACCAACTGGATTCAACTCCATTCGCCACCACTATTTGGGCTCAGCCTTTCAGCCAGTTTTCTACTCAGTGAAAGTCCTCCCATCCAAGCCATGAGGAGACTTTCTCAGAAGAATGGTGAGGGGGAGAATCGGTGAAAGCTGTCTTACCTAAAGATGCAGGGAACGAAGAATGAGCAGTAAGAAAATGGTCAGGCATCCTCAAAGAAAAAGGCTGGAACCTTTTCTTTCTTTCTTTTTTTTTTCTTTTTCTTTTTTTTTCTTTTTCTTTTCTTTTTCTTTTTCTTTTTCTTTTTCTTTTTCTTTTTCTTTTTCTTTTCCTTTTTCTTTTTCTTTTCCTTTTTCTTTTTTCTTTTTTTCTTTTCTTTTTCTTTTGTGTTGTTTTGTTTTTAAATGAGGGAGAACTATAGCTCACTAAGCTTTGTCTTTGTGGAACCAGAGATGGGAAAGCAGGGGTGAAGGGGAGAAGTGAGGGTTGTTCCCTGCTAGGGAGGGATGGAAGTGGCAGCCATCCTCCACAGGCAGGGACCACCATGCCTTTGACATTGCCTGCAATTAGGCAGGGAACATCTCCATTTGCAAATGCATTGCTCCAGCTCAGTTGTTTTATCTTGAGAGGCTTCTTAAGTGTTTATTTTATATTTGAGCAACTTGCAATCTTGTAATAAAGGTAAAAGGAAAATGTAATGAAACTTCAATGCCAATTGCACACAAGAGGCACAATTTTCCCACTCTGGGGGGACGTGACACATTGCTGCTCTCCCACATGCTCACCCCATGGTCGGATCCTCACTCCCACTCATCAGCGCGCAGGCGCACTGACAATGAGTGAACTGTATAGGCGAAGGGTTAAAAATAAGCTATCAGATCGTCAGTTGTTTACCAACTTCTCTTGAATCTCAAAACGGCTGAGACACAGGCAAAACAAAAATCCTTGCTTTAGGGGCAGCCTCAAGAGGTGAGTCACAAGCAGTACCTTGCGAAGCCCACCCAGGGACACCTCTCCTGCCTCCTTCATCACCTCCCTTGTCGCACAAGGAAGGAGCGAACCGATGTTTCCCTGACCCTTGTCTTGTCTGCCTGAGGGAGGGAGCAGCACTTGCATTGCCCTTTCCCACCTACCCTGCAGGAAGACATCCGGCAGCGCCGACGTGATTTACGTCACCCCCAGAAAGGTCTCTGCAAAAAACGGTGGCAAAGCATCGCATTGTGTCTGGAGAGTGAAGGGGAGGAAAACGTCTGCATTGAGCTCTTCAGTTTACAGAGGACTGTCAGCAGCATCATCTTGTGCTGCTCCGCACCGCTGTCCTTCCCTGACTGACAGCAGCATGCTCATCGCCAACTGAGACATGAAATGAAGATCTAAGTTTCTAGTCCATGATACAAAGGAGAGCATGCTAAAATAAGGAAGAGCATCCCTTGGAAGACAGCTGCTACCTTCCTGATACTCTCTGCAAGTAACGCCAGCAGATAAATCTGCCTCCAGTTGCTTTAGCTGATGTTAGCTTTCCGCACAGCACCTAACAAAGAGATTAGGGGAGTTATGGAGGGGAGTATTTTGTTCGCCACACCTAGTCTGTGCCTTTGAGAGCTTGCTAGATGAAATTGCTGTGTCCTGGGTGGATGCAAGAGCTGCACAAAACTACCCACTGGGGCTCCAGTTAGAAACGAGAATGAACACCCGGGTGCTGGGCTGCCCCTCAGCCCAGGGGTAGGTTTCAGCCAAGAAGCTGGCAAAATAAGACGGCTACCAACACAGGGTCTCTAGCCTCACTTTCTTTGTTGTGGCTTCATGAGCACATTGGTGTTACAGAGCTATGCTCTTTTCTTGCTGCTGTACACCTTCATGAAAGGGGTCCTGACCCAGCAGGATCCCATTCTGAAGCAGACATGGTCTGTCTCCATCTGTGAGACAAACCCTGCTACACCACCAAGCAGACGAGCAGGGTCGTAGGAGGAGCAGTGCTGGCACCCACTCACTCCAAGCAGTTCCTGCACTGCTGATGGAGACACCTCAGCTTCCTCCAAGGATGGCTCCCTGCAGCAGCAATCTTTCCTTCCTGAGACGAGCTGCTCCTGTGAGTAACAGGCCGTGGATGCAGCAAGAAAAGCACTCTCTGCCAGGTAGAGCAGCGGCTTTATTGCCTTGCTCAGCAGCAATGACAGTGACAAAACCTGGTACTCAGTTATTTGCATCAAACACCAAATCCATAGTGGTAGCAAAGCCAGGCAGAAATTGTAACTGCAGCGTCTCCACCTCTTGACTTTATTTTTATTGATGAGACCAGCCTCCTAGAAGAAGTGTTTACCCCAGGACCTGAGTGGGTTTGTCTTTGGTATGAGCCTTAGTTCATAAGATGATGTGTACACACCCGTTGTTTCTTAGTAACTTCTGATCCCTTAGGCTAGAGGAGAGAGATTATGCAAATATACTGTATTCCTATGAGCTTTGTGAAACTTAATGGCTCGGTAAAGAAGAAGACACAAATGTGGCCTCTGCAGTTAGGTGTTGCATGGCCTCGGTTGCCTGGTGGGTTCACACATACCCGCCACTAGCTGGGGGCACCACAGCTGGCTCCAAACCCCAGCAGCCTGTGGATGACCTGGCATCGAGAGGCCTGCAGCAGAGCTGGGTGCTGCAGGACGTGAGGAGGAGCAGTGATAACAGGACTAGGAGAAGCCATGAGAGATGCGACAGAGCTGCAACTGCAGAGAAGGTGCCAGAGAGAGCCAAGATGTCCATTGCAAATCTGCCTTTGCTGGTGGTAAGTGCCTTTCCAGGGCCTATGGTCATGGAGAGAAGCTGAAAACGTGATCTCAGAGCACCTTAAAAGTGCAAAATATTTGAAAGTAGATAAGCCCCTTAAATGTGCTGTTTCTAAAATTGCAGCATTCCTAACCCAGCTTCATTATTTTGGGCACACAGATTGTAAGTTCTGAGTACTTCACACCAATCCAGGCTTTTACAGGAATGCTGGGGACAACTTTCAGGTACCTCCTTGGGCAGCAGCTAAACGTTGCACCCTGGCAGTGCCTTTTCCTCTTCACTGGCCCATCCTGGTGTGGCTGGCTTCGACAGGCACATCTGAAGATAGCTGGGTGATATCCCTCCTCTCAGTGCTTCCCAAAGCCCATCAGGTATTACCGTCTCTTCGGACACAGCCCGATTTCCAGTCTACTGGCCACGTTGCAGCAGTGGTTCCTTAGTCTGCCTGAGTCCCGTGCTGGAAGGGGTTCTCAGGCAATGGTGATCCTGAAAGTTCAGAGGAACAGGTGGCAACCTGTAGGACTGTCATTTCTGGACTCAGAGATACATTCTGTCCCTACTGGAGGTGTAGGATCCGGGCAGTGAAATCTGTGCAGGACCATAACCACTCATAGTGTCGACTCGGGATACCGGGATGGACTCCATCACTTTCTGAAAGCTTCGGTAAAACAAGAATGCAAAGCTAGAGCCATTTCCTGTTGATTTATTGACATTGCTTCTTTGCTTTCCCTTCCCCTAAACTCTTAAATGAGAGGCAAGTGGCAGCAAAAAACAGAAGAGCTCGTACGACATTTTCCCATTGGCTCCTATCTGAGAACTGTTTAGAATAAAAATAGTCATAGCTGAAGGAAAATAAAAATATAAATAAATGTATAGACATACACATCTGTTTGGCAAAATAGTAATACAGCAGGAGTCCTAGCCTAAGGAAAAGAATATCCTGCTCTGGCTTTTTTTCCTAACTATATCCCTAAACCGTTGCTGTTTTACATCTGTCCTTTGTCTGGCTTTATTACTTGAGTCGTCGAGCACTCTAGTGACCTCACACCGAGGGGAGAAATGCAGCACAGGACCCTGGCTTACTCCAAGACCTCTGCCTTACCTGTTTTATAGCTCATAAAGCAAGAAAGCCTTGTCTCTGATCAAACTGGAATACATTTCATATACCACTTATGTCGATCCACCATTCCTACCAGGCACAATTTTCATAGCTCTGCCATAAGCTATTGAGGGTCTTTTTACCTTCCTGTAATCATTCCTGACACTTTTTTGAACAAGATAAAGACTATGAAGATAGCTAAGGGTGGGTGGTATTCCTGGTTTTAAGCTGAATAGAGGAAGGAGAGAGTTTGTTTATTCTAGATATCTAGTCTCAGGTGGCACCAGTTGTTTTATTGTATTGGTTTTTTCTGACAAGTTATTCTGAATAAACAGAGCCGCTGTTACTGCTGTTTAGGGTGGCACTTGCTACATCCTCATCTTACAGCCTCCTTAGGCTCCTTTGATGTTCCTCGTGGTTGTTTCTCAGTTCCTTCTTCCTTTTGAGATACCTCTGGGTTCTTGTTTCATTATGTTGAGTCACGCATAAGACAGACCGATGTGCTTGTGGTGCAATGATGAGGCTGGTTCTGAGCCTGCACTGTCTGTAGTAGTTTATTATTGCTGCAGTGAAAAAGAAATCTAAACCTGGCAGCTCAGCCTGCTGTGAATCAATATTTTACAGGTAGTGTACTTTGAAGAGCTGACACAAAGACAGACTTGGAGGGGAGGTGGGGGGGAGGGGAGGAAAGTGAGGAAGAGAAGAATCTACCTTGACATCCATTTACATACTTTTCCACCAAAAGTGAGGGAAAACAAGCACCAGGGGGTGACGCCGAGGCTCTGTCGTATAACAGGACTCTGTAGCATTTACAGGAGCTGTTATTCTCTGCTTGTCTTCCCCGCTATTGCTCTGTCACAAACGGGCTAAAAGCCAGGAGCAATACAGCTGAGCACAGGCAAGAATTCCACTTTGGGAAGAATTCAGAGCTGGGGAACGGAGCAGGACCCCCTCAACGGGACCCTCAGAGCCACAGCCTCTGTGCAGCAAAGGACGAGGGAGGCAGGGGAGCACTCCTGATGCTCCAGCCTCTGCCTTTTCTTCCTGGTGTCTTAAGGCTCTTGGCAAAGTTTAATTTATTATTGATTTTTTTTCTCCTTTTTAGGCTGATCTCATTAAGCAATTTTTAGTTCTTTGTCACTGCAAAATGGAGGAGCTTTCTAACGTATCGTATGGTAATAAAGCCTTTCATTACTTTGTGCTGGCCACCCATTTACTTCCTGGTGAAAATCAAGATATCAGTTACAATCTACTAAGGCCTGAATGGCCTGACTCCAGATTATCTGAGAAATGATCTCTCCTTACCCGCCTCATTTTTACATCTGCTTTTAAATAGGACACTTTGCCTGTTTAACTCAACGGTAAAGCTGTCAGGAGCCATATTCAGGCAGCCCCTCTAACTCTGCAATTCCCTGCCCTTGGAAAGAAATCTGAATCCTTTTTCAAAGTACAACACAACAGCTTCTCTTCTCCTCCCTTCATTGTTAAAACATGCATAAGATTTTAATATCCTGGTGGTTGGCACCTGGCACCTAGAACTGACTGTCAGCTGGGCATGGACCGGCCACGGGCTTCAGCCTGCAGGGTTCACTCAGCCACTGTCAGATGGCTGCAAAATCCCGGGGAGGACCCCACAATGGGAGTCTTACCGAAAATGTGCAAGGAACAACATCATGACGACAGATGCACCTCGTAAATGCATATAGGGATGTCAGTCTTGCATTGAAATTAATATAGTGGTTAAAATTATGAAATATTTTGTATTTTGTAAGATTCATATCGATCTATGAACGGGAGGGCAAGTGCAGAACCTTCACCTCAATATTCATTAGCACAGAGCCAATAAATTGCGAAGTTTTGACTAGCATGCCAACAGTTACTATGTTTTATGTTGAAATCCGAATAAAGAAAAGCTTTCTATAAGAAACTCAAATTGTATTTCTCCACCTGTGCAGAATGATGCCCCAAATGAGAAGCATAGCTGTGAGATTTAGCACCGCATGAAGTCCCTAAGGACAGAGAAATAACTTCGTAAAGACTAAGAAGCTTGCCCACAGTTTTTGCAAAAATGGGCTGAATCTTCAGTTCACTTTCCCACCATAGTTTAGAAAATCTTCATTCTTACTTTGAGACAACATGTGTCAAAATGAAAACAGTAATTGTCAAGTACCAGCTAATCTGATTTATAAATCAGATAGTTAGTATCCTTATCGAGAGAAGTCAGTAGGACTAAGTCACACCAAGTAGATGCCTGCAGCAGAAGGAGGAGGACAGCGTCTTGGAGGTACCATGATGTCTTTCTGGCTGTGAAGGCTGACTTTGCATCAATAGTGGATGACTGCTTGTGCCCATCTTACAAGCCAGCTGAAAAGTACTTGCATTTCAGGGAATCCATCAGAAAGAGACACCAGATCTCTAGTACTAACACTGTCATCACAAAAACGTGTGTAACATAATGCCTCATGGTTCAAAGACACACTGTAATGATAATTATTAGCAATAGCACATGAACCCTACAGTGTAATTTTGGTCAGGTATAAAAGGATTATTTGATTTGATCATAGAGAGTTACAAACCAAATAACTTCTGATACAGTAGATGTTATTAGTGATCTCCATGGCCTCCCTGACTCATTTAAAAATTATTTTGCAAATTTGAATAATGGAAAGTGAAACAATATAGATTTCCACCCCCCCTTTCCCAAACTGTAAAGATGAAAAGACCCTTAATCCACATGTGTGTACCTAGAATAATGACTGATCCAGGGTTATTTTTAAGTCTGCACTCACTGATGAGGTTGATAATGAGCTGATATGAATTAAAGTAAATAAAACTCATGAGACCTGTAACCTGGAACCTCTGTGCCTTGGATTTGAGGTCTTGATAATTGCTTAACTTACAACACCGTATCATTTTAAATGCTGAATTACAAACCATTTGAGAAAATGCTATGCTGTACCCATGGCATAATGCCTATGAAGTCTGACATGCAAAAATGTCCTGCTGTCGGTTAGTGTGAGTCCAATCTTTAAATGCTTTCCGTATGAAACGCACAACCGGTATTACAGAGCCTTCAGGTCTGCTCTTGCAGTAACCCCTGCATCTACAGACAAGTGCATCATCCCGTGAGCGCCAAGCACCCATTGAGGCAGGGACCTCCATCCAAGACACAGAGTCTCCCTGCTTCCACCCAGTCCCTCCAGCCCCCCTCTGCCCTGCAGCACAGCATGGGAGGTGACACCGAGCAGGGCTTTGGCCACAGACATCTGATGCTGGAAAACAGACTAAGTTCACCAGTGTGTCAGTGACCCACAAGCGATGCAGAGGCAGTTTCCTTTCAGTCCGTCAGGGTCATCATTAATAACGGATGGAATAAATCCAGGGCTGATGAAGTGCTGTTCACCAGCAGATCGCAGGACAACATGCAGAAATGCTGGCCTCAGGCTGCAGGCAGGGAGGCTGGTTTGCCACCTGATGTCCCCAGGGTTGTTCAGGGAGCTGGTGGCAAGGCTGAGAAGAAGATGGTCCAGTTTTTGGTGCGGTGCCCACTCCTCATCCCCCTGGCCAATGGAATAGAAGTTTCAATGGAAAGAGAAATATTTGAAGGGCTATAGGGAAACAGAGGAGGGAAACTCAGACAAATAAATCTGTAAACCTTGTACTTATGCTGCACAAAGACTTTACACAGGCAGACTTTGTACCAAGTAGATGAACACAGCATGTTGCACACTGTCGCCCTTGTCCGTGGCACAGGCATAAGGAGCACATTTTTCTTCATGCTCAAACTTTTCAGAGATGGAACTCTGAAATAAGATGCTCACCTAGCTTAGCACACAAACTATCACCCAGGCCATTTTTTAATCCGTACTCTGTCTTTTACTCTTCCCTTCCACGGCGTCCATATTTATAGGTTTCTAGTTCGCATCTTGGCAAACTTTGCGACCTTCTGACTATTTGCAAGACATAGGAGCTCATTTCTGCCTGAGAAAACCTTGGGTTTTGGAACTGAAGCCCACTGCTCACTGCTGTTCTTAACTAACCATTAATCAGTTGGGTTTCCATTATAGTTATTTGTTTACCTAGTGTGAAAACCTAGTATCTCAGTACAATTACTTGGCATACATTGGATACTTAATACGTGCTGTTCATAAATTATTGAGGAGAACATCTTTCCCTTCAGTCTGTCCAGCTGAAGCGATGGCTGCTTTTAGAACTTACCTTTGAAACTTTGGTAGTTTTGCAATTAAATCTCAATTGTGAGAGCCAAATGTTATACACAGAGCTATGAAGAATGCATGATAATTAATTTACAAGTTAATAAAAGGGATCTATTCCTCAACTCAAGTTGCTACTTTTTGTAAATATTCTGCTACCTTTTCTTTATGTTTACATCACTTTAATCAAAAACAGTTTGCTGGTATTTTGAATGCAATATTTTGGGCTGGAAGAGTGGAAATCCTGCTGGTTTATTGTATGTCAGCATAGAAAAAAATCCGGATATCCTTTTGTTTGTCTGTATTTCCACAAATTCCCTGCTTCAGTTATCTTTATTGCTGCTTTCCTGTGTGAGTGAAGGTGAGCTTGAGAGCCTGCACAAAGCCACCCCATCGCCCCAGCCCAGCCGGTGCCAGCAGGACAGGCGAGCAGCAGAGCACACGATGCGCCCCTCCGGGAGCAGCTGCCTGTGAGCAGCTCTCCACCAGGCTGCAGCTTCCAACAGGACAGGGCAACAGACCCATCTTTTTAGATACTTAACACCAAGAGACACGATCATCAAGAGTAACCACACTGAAACGCCTTGCATTAAGAATGTCAGGATGAGGCCCTAAGCCGAATTTTAATGTTATATACACAGTATTCTCTCAGTAAAACCCATTACACCTTTGGTGCAAAGAGAAAAACAGAGGTACCAGAAAGCTCTAAAACCGTGTTCCCCCTCGCCTCACATGTCTACGTAAAAAGAGAGGAAAGGTGTCTCTCCCCTGGGCTGGCTGGGGGGATTTATGGCTCTTGTTCTGTGCAGTCCTTGTAGATTTTAAGAAAAGGTTTGATTACATACAATTTGCTCTTTAAAATCAATGGAAATTTGCTGGGAACAGAAAACTTGCATCTTTTTGAATAACATTGTTATGTTATGTGATTTAGCTTTCACACTGAGAAAAACAACTATTTAAAAACAAGAGCTGGAATAATTGCATTTCACAAAGGTAACGTTACATTACGCTGAGCTCTGAAGCTCCCATCACTGTTATACTTAACTCTACCCTTCACGGTGGTTGTAAACACATCAACATACCTGCTCAGCCGTAAGATGCTAAATAGGAAGAGTGCTTTGGATTTTGAAAGGAACCAACTTCTAAATGGCTAGGACAGTTTTCTGACTCTTTCACTGTCTC
>NW_010433161.1:32445-64176 GCF_000710305.1 Buceros rhinoceros silvestris
CTGTCTCCAAGACGAGGTATGTAAACCGTTCTCATTCCTGTGCCTGCATTCTCCAAAAGTGAGCAGACAGCTTCTTTCTGATAGACTGATGACTGCTCACTAGGTTGGAACTTTTTGGGCAGCGGAATAGGAAACACATCTGCAATGCTGCTGTCAAATACAGGAAAGGCAGCTGTTAGAATGACACTTTTCACACTTTAAAGCCAACAACTGCTTGCAAAGCTTACAAATATTGCAAAAGAGTAATCTTACCCAATTCCTGCTTCCAAACCCAACAAACTCAACAAACAGCCATCTCCAGGCACTCTGCCAATGCATCCGAACAAGACTCCCGGCTTGAGCAAAGCACTGTGATATAGCAGTAGCACAGCTGTTATGGTCCAAGCACTGGCCATTTTTCAACCCCTCTGAAATCAGTTTTCCATTAGACAAAAATTGAAATTCTGATACATACAGATCTGGAACAAAATCCTGCCCTTCCCCCGCAGGAGAGCTTTGCCCTGGATTTTACTTCAGGAGCAAGACTGGGTGCGTAGATGGCTGTTACCCATTCTTTATACTGTATTTATAGTGTTTATAGTAGCCAGGATAGTAGACAGCCAATGAATTAACATAACAGCTTGCAGAGCTGGTGTGAAATATGATTTTATACACAAAAATCTATCTGAGATCAAAGATACAGCATCAAGCTCTATGAGGCTGCCGGTTGGAAACCCAGTTGATAAAGGGCGTAAGAAACAGCTAGCAATACTGCATTTAAAGAGGAACTCAGCCTCCAAGTGAGCCAAGCAGGTATAAAGTCCCTTGCTGAGAGCTGCAGATCTAATCTAATCTGTCTACCCATTTATAGGATGCTCCACTTGCAGCATTTAAGCACCTTACAAAGATAATCACAGCCATAAAATAGGCACATGCATGTGGTCTGCTAATCCACACAGTCCCCATTTCCTTTCATTCCAGCACCAGAATACCTGCAATAATATATGTACGCCATCAAGACATGAGTCTATATGCAGGCATTTTGGAGAAGAGGCTGTTTTCCTGCTATGATGAAAGTGAGAAATACCTACATTAATTTTATATATATGGCTGTTTCTGCTCTGCTCTTTGCTCTCTGGTTTCACAGTGTTGGCTGCTAGCGAAGTTCACCACACACTACAGGAAAGCACGTGATGACTTCAGAGTGCTCAGTGGCTGATATTCACCTGAAAAACCCAGTATCAAGGCTTAGATGTTTGGTCCTGATCAAGCTGGGCACAACCACCCCTATCTTAAGGAAGGGTTGTGTCCATTCAGTTGGGCAGCCTCAAATGATCAAGCAGGGAAAGATGTGGTGTTGGCAAAAGTAATCCTAGCTGCCGGAAATGAACCTACCAGTGCTAAATGAGGCCGGCTCACACCGCGAGGGAAATGGTAGACTGCAAGCAAGGCATGGACAGTACAGGTTGTTGCTTTTCACACTGTCTGCTACATATAACATAAATAATGCTGTGGTGTGATGGTGCTGATTTGAGTCACTACAGCTCATTCTGGGCACTCTGCTGTGGAGGAGCAAATGTAATAGACCTCACGAAGCAGCGTGTTTGCAAACACAGATGGGAGCCAGCCAGCAAGAGGCAGCCTTGCCGGAGCTCCCAGCTCTGCAAAGAAGGACGCAGGCTGCTGCAAAAAGCAGTAACAAAGCATTCACAGAGAGTCAGGGCACAGCTCGCTCTCCAGCGCTTATCCCTTTCTTGTCACCCATTTATTTCCTGCATCTCATGACCTTAGCTTCAGCATGAGGCAATTCATTTTCTTCTCCACCATCTTTTAAATAGAGATCACAACTCTTTATTTATCTGCACTAGAAAGATGTAGAGCAGTAATTTTGTGTGATGCAAAGGCAAAGAAAATGCACACTGTTTCTCCAACACAGAGTACTCTGAGCTGGAAGTCCACATATCCCTAGAAAAGAAACCAATTCCTGTAAAGGAGTGTTGAAGGAAAGCAACTGGCCAGTGCTCGGCCGGCCATCCTGCTTCACCTGCCAACAGATTATACGCAGGCTGTCAGGAGTTAAATTATTGCTCTAAGTTAATGATAAAAACTGCACAGACTGGAGTGCGCTCACCTTGACCATAAGAAACCAAAATTTAGGTTCCCTTGCAACTTAGAAGCAAGAAGGTAATGAATGTTTAGGAAAGTCCTGGCCAAAATGAGCCCCTTGGCATCACTGAGACACCCAGGGTGCTTTGCTCCCTCCTCTGTGCTCAGGCTCCTCGGGTTTATTTCGCCAGTGGTCCCCTGCAGCTCTACCTGCTCCATGCCACGTCCTTGTCTCCCTAGGATACCTCGTGCTTCACAGGGGATCTCGGTGAAACCAGCAACACCAGCCTGTAGTAAAACAGTTTAAAAGGAACATTTAAATCACTTGTACAAAAGCGAGCACACAAGATACAGGTAAGATACATGGCTATGGTACCCCAGATATCAGTTTTCCGTAGCACTGTTTGTTCCTCATTAGTAAACATTTTCTTTAAATTATCTTGGATACTCATTAAATATTATCAGCTACTTAGAACCAAAGGATAATTATGAGTTTAATGAAGCATGTACCAGCTTGCTGAAGTCTAACGTTTGTTTCTCTGCTGGGACTCCATTTTACTTTGCACTTATCCTTCAGCAAAGCTACTCTACAAAGTCACTTTGGCAATAAGAAGTATTTAATTAGATTAATGAATTTTTATCACCTCTCCTAGGGATTAGGCTTGTTAAATCCTGGCGACTAAAGAACAACAGATTTTTTATTACTAAATGTTTAGGGATGCATTGGTTGTGTTGCCGTGGCAGTCCTCATAAGTCAGGCTGCTTTGGGCAGTTCTACCTTGTATATCCCTCGGTAGGCGAGGGATATTTGGCAGGGACAACCTGTGCCTTCAGTTAAATCACAGAAATCAAAATGCAAATGAGGTTATGCAGACTCCAGACAGGGTTTCCAGCAGCTGACTTTATTTCAAAGTTTTCTAACTAGCTCTGTGGGAGGATTAATGAAACCACTCATCACGGGGTCCTCTCTAAAAAAAAAAAAAAAGGAGGCCTGACAACCTGTATTTAGCTTTCCTTGTTAGCTGAAGAGCATCTACTGCACAAGCTGAGGGAACTCTTAGAGTGTTTGCTATCTTGGTGGCTCCTTTTGTCACCATCTTAGTCACAGCCCTAGTCACAGCCTGGGAAACTGCTTTTAGATGTTGCACTGAGACAAAAAAGGAGCATGGCAGCTCCATCCCAAGGAGTTTCCTGCTAAAGAATTCATTGTGTCACACCACACAGTGTGTGGTACGAAGGACATGTACACCAGCGGTGAGCCAGTGGGGTCCTGAGACGCAACCTGAAAAAATCCTTTTGGGCTTCCCTCACCAACGCAATTGATGCACTTGATATCCCAATCGCAGGTGCAACGGTTGCACTTTCCAAGCATGGTCATACTTCCTTAGAGTTGGACTGAAGGAACCTCAGCCTCCAGTGTGAGTGACCAAGCTGTTGGACCTGGGTAGCTGAGTCCCCCTCAAGACAGATGAATGTTTGAAGTTAGTTGCGAGACTTCGCAGTGAGTGTCTCTGGTCGCAAAAAGAGTGTGGGGAGGGTTTGTGTGTTTCACATTGCTCAAGCCTTGTGCCAGCTCCACACAAGAGATGTTTATCACCGTTGTTCAGGTGAGACATCCAAGGAGGTCATTTGTAAAATGTCACAAAGTTTAAATAGCAGCAAACAGACTGAGAAACATAAACCATACAGCTAACATCATTTCTATTCCTGAATCACCTGGGTGCTTTATAATCTCCACCTTAATGACCTGCCAAACTTGAATAACAGCTGTCATATTAGTGTTGGGACCAGAATGGCAGAGGTCCTGCCTGTTGCAGCAGGGATCAGTCTATATCTATCATCGCTCTGGATTTTCCATTAAACATGAAACATTAATATCAGGTTTCTTCACTCACCACAGCCCAAAACCCACCTGCACAAGCTGAACATACCATCAGGTGTCCCCTCCTAGGCTGGGCTCTGCAGATGCTGACGGCAGTCCTGCTGGCTTCCCTGTCATGACCAGGCAATGCCACCTTCCAGACGAGTGGCTTCAGAGAGTTTGCAGGAAGAGAAGAAACCTGTGGCAGCGAAAGAGATGACAATAGATTCAGTTTTAAAAGGCTGTAGTAAAGCAAGAGGGGAGGGGGAACATGACGTTGATGCATTTTGACTTTTTTAAAAGTCATGCCTGTGTGACTGCACGTTTGCACAGGTCTGATGCATGCAGGTTGTGCAGGATTTCGTGTACATGTGCATGCAACATCGTAGGCCTCCAGCTGAAGGCATCAGAATGTCACAAGGTCACCAGCGCTCTGCACACGTTCAGTGGGCTCAGGCAATCTCCCGGGTGTTTGAATGCGACCAGGCAGCTGTCGGCCCTCCCACCCGCAGAATGGCTGCATCCAGCCTCACCAGCTAATGTATGCACACTTCCGCGCCCATCTGTCTTCAATAATCTGTCCCCCAGGACCAGGAGAAAGAGGGAATAATTAAGCTGTTCCATTAAGGAAAGAGGATGATTTTGGCCAGGGAAAGTAACTTATCCATTTAGCTCATCTCACGGACCAAATAAAATGTTCACTCATTGACCACGGATGCTGCAAGTATGTAGTGATTTGAACCTGTTAATGAAGATAACTCTCTGTGCTGGAAGTGCCAGAAGAGGAATAGAGGGTTAGAGGGGAGCACTGAAGTTTATCTGTATTCTGCAGAGTGCATCTGAGTAATGAAGTCACCTTCCTCAGAAACCTTTGCCCAAGAGTGAACTCGAATCCTTGCAGCGTATTTAAGAGACTTGTAAGACACCCGCATGAATAATACCGAGTAGGACATGCTCACTGAGCTTCTGGGATGCTGGAGTCGAAGGGGAAAGAAAAGATGGTGAGAAGCAGAAAGAATGGGAGGAAAGAGAAAGGGAGGGGGAGAAAAGCAGAATATGAGTAAAAAACCTGAAGCTGTAAACAAAACTTCCTGATGATACACCAAGGGGGAAATGCAAAAGACAAAACTAGGATGCAAGGAATTAATGGCATTATCTCACATATTTAGTATTAAAAGTACAATAGGACTCTTTCTCTAAGAAATCTGTCTTGAAATACATTGAGACAAATGTCTTCCAATTACCAGCACATTAAACTCCAAACTCTAGGTTGTCACAGCAAACAGAGAGGGGGAATGATACTGAGGGGAAATGAGTGCTTAGGGCTCTGTCCACCTCCCAGCTGTGACAGGATGTGTTTTCACAACGCATCAACTGTTTAAATCCTTGGATCTTCTTATTTTCTGATGGAGCAAATTAAATATGCAATCTGCTTTCATGAGGACTCTTCATTCAAACGTGACAACTTTCCTTTTTTTTTTGCATTCGCTTTTTAAGTTAATTAGAGCTCAGCTTACAAATCCCACGGAAGTGATCCTTGGGCAATCCTGGGTGAAAACCTATCAAATCATGGAGAAAAAGGCTTTTTGTAGCTGTGTCTGCTCGGGAGGCTGGGGGTGCAGAGCAGACCCTGGCTGGAGGCAGGCTCTAGGGCTTTGCTGTCACCCAACCACTCAGTTGCGCTTGCAGGCAAGGGAGAACATGTGCTTGCAGCCCACAGGGCTGCAGTCACCGTGCTCCCTATTTTGGAAGGGGATGAGCTCTGTGGAGGTTGTTAAAGCAGGGCAGGGGTGAAAATTGCGCAAAAGGGTTTGAAAAGGGAAAAAGAAAAAAGAGTAAAGTTTCTGACAGGCTGGGATCCTGGCCAGACACCACTGCCAAGGCTCTGGCAGCCAGCAAGAAGCACTCAAACACCCAAAAACGCCCTGGAGGAGCAAAAGCAGGAGGACTTACAGGCACGAGAGCACAGACTTTGAACACAGGTGCAGTCTGCAAAATTCAAACACGTTGGATATCAACACATTTTGCTAGGGAAGGTCTATTGCTATTGCTGTTGAAGCGGCAGAGAGGGACATAAGTCTCCTTGGGGGTAACAGACAGGGAGGTGTATGACACTAAAAGCATTCAACGGGCGCAAGTTACCCTTTACAGATGGAGAAGCGGTTCTAACCTGGAGGTAGTCTTGATTTCCCAGTACAAAACTGACAAGTGAAGGGTGGTCTCTGGACACGTTGATTTATGTTGTAAATGGGTATGGGAGGCCAGGAGTTCACACCCAGGGCAAGCACAAGGCACACCACTCAGTGACCTGACTTCTTTCAGGTAGTACCAGAATGTTCTGCTGTAGACGCCTGGAGATGAACAGGACAAAGCTAGAATTGTTTAGAGAAAGCACACCGTGCTACTATATACATACATACCTCACATATATATATGTGTGTGTGAGAGAGATTGGCATAGACTGTGTTTACCTTCCTCTAAAAATTCATTGTCGCTTATAAATACTTACCTTTATTTGTGAAATAAGATGCTCAGGGCAATGGCCATTATTTTGTTCAGTGTTTGTAAAGCAATTAGCTTAAAGCGTTCCTATTAGTGAAGGTGCTTTAATCAGGTGACTTTTGTTTAAATTTCATTCGAGACCAGTCTGGCACAGAGTATTCAAAGATTTCAGCAATATTCTCTGTTCCTATCAGCATAAACGTGGCAATTTTCAGGACAAAGGAAGTTTCCTGGCCATCATTACAGGGCATCTAATAATGGTATCTAATTGCAACTTTAACTACGCTGCACTGCCGTGATTATACAAGGATATTTCGTTCTTTCTAGCAGACTGCAGTTTGCAGAATAATTACTTTACAACAATTAAATGGAATTTACTAAGGAAATCTTCACGGCAGTACTGCTGAGTGTATAGGTCAACAAAATATGTAACTGGGGTGTGAGGTATCTGAGAGGTCGCATAAAGATTTTGTCTTGTACCTCAAGGCAGGATCCACTGTGTTATGCTGCAAAAAGTGTCTCACTCCAGAGCGTGGCAGGAGGTGGAAGAGACTGCGCTGTGCAGACCTTACAGCTTCTGGGAAACCCTTTGACAAATATGTGCAGCTTAATTCAATATTGCCAGCCTCTAGTTTAGCCCTGAAATAGTTCCTGCCTTATAAATCTCTCTGTTTATCTGCAATGCAGAGATAGAGAGGCATGATGGAGATGTCTTAATACTATCTTTGTTGTGGCATATAGGTTTTAATTTAATTTTACATTATATGGCATTTACTTTGTCTGTTCTGATTAAACTAAATTCTTCAAGGGACACAAGGGAGGTGACTGAAGGTGATCCAGGCAGTCTCCTGGGGTCCTGATCTGCATAGGCAGCCCCTTCTAGCCAGCCATGACTGGAGCTGCCAGAGAATGTGATTAGAGGCAGAGGAGCTTCTTTGATGCTTGGCATTGGGAGGGATTTAAAAACTAAGAGAACGTGAAGGTAAAACTATAATCTAATTTTGAAAAATGGGGATTAAAGGTTCCATTACTCATGCTGTTTCCACTGTACATATGGAGGCAACAATATGTGATTTTGCTGGATAAAAATATTGGCCCCATGCAAAGCTAGTGTGGTGCAAGTAAGACCCTACTGTGTTTGTAATGAGGGGAGGTTAGGATCATGCAGATGTGTGACTGTAAGCCGGTTTAGCGTTCGAGCTGGCATAATAGGAGGAGATTGTTCCCTGACTTACTGGCAATTCTGGATATTCTCCACCATGTTGCGTCAACAACAACAAAAGCACCAGGAGACCAGCGTGGCTCCGCGCCGCATCTCCCCGCTTATCTCCTTCTAATGCACAAATTGGGCATCAGCAGGGGTACACCCCATCTGGGGTGCTCTGGGTTTGCTTTCCCGTGAGGCTGCTTTAATTTCATATATTTGGTAAGCATCTATTTTTACATTGCTAAGAAAACATCTAGAAGTGTAGAGAAAAATACTGTCATCGATAATGTCTAGGTAGTTGGAGAGGTCTGCTATAGTACTCCAGAGACACTCTAGGCCCAAGGCTGGCTTCTCTGATGGGCTTACAGTTTAAACTGGAGAATAACACTACCAGTGACACTGGTGTGGAAAGGGAGAAGGAGCACTTCCCTGCTGCACAGGGAGGTCACTGCACACGTGGATAGCTAGCTCATCCAACGTCCGTGTAGGTTAGTGCAGAAGCAGTAGATTGAAGGTAGCAGCAGTGAGCTATCTCAGTGGAGGATGATTCAGAGAAGTGGGAGGAAAAGCTGCTCGAGGCTACCTGATGCACAAGGGCATCGCTTCTTCCGCACCACTGAGGAGGGATGGCAGTTTTGGTTAATGTAAGCAGAGCCATAGAGAGTGCTAGAGAAATTAGAGATGGAGCACAGACAGTGAGACAGAGGGACAGAAGAGAAGGAAGTTGGTAGGAAAAGGAAGCATAGTGGGGGGAATTCCTTCCTTCTGCAGGGGAAGCAGAAAATTAGAACCACGGATGGAGCGATGAGGAAAATGAGTGTCTTTGCTGTGAGCCTGCATGTACTGAGGAGAGAGCGGCAGAGCCTGACTCTGAGCTCTGTGGAAGGTGAGGAGCTACGTGCTGGTGAGGGGGGCCGGGGTCATATACAAAGGCAGAGCAAAAGCAAATTATATATCATTCTAATCTGCAGCATATTCCTTGTTGTCTGGGAATATATATGTCATCTGGGGACATACCTGTGCAGGTTACTGAAGTTAATTGTGTTTTCACATTTCACACTCTCTTTCTCCCTCACCCCCCACAGATGCTCACACACAAATTTCTATAGGTATTAAGGTAACATTGGCGTTTCATTACAGTTAGCAGCATCACTCGTCTGAAACCATCACTTTGCTGTGTGAACACTTTCCCATTCCATGCCTCCCTTGATTCCCTGGACAGTTAAAGGAGTTGTAATTTCCCAGAAGAAAAGGCTGTGTTCTCCTGGAGACTTTCTAAGTTTGTCTGTGTATCGGATCACCAAGAATTTCCTGAGACATTTTCTGAGTCTGAGTAGATCTGACTGATGGAGGTTTAAAATTCAAGTCTTTCCATCATTGCTTTACTGTTGTTGAGATTTTTCTCATCTCCACACCCCAGTGTATGTATCATGCCTGGGAATTAACTAAGAATGGACACGCTTGCTGACGCTGACCAGATAGAAATTGGCTGGTGGGCTGGGACCCAAGAAGTGAATCAAAAGAACCAGTGCCCAATACACATGCAGGTTCCAGGTGCTGGGGTGAAGTGGGTCCACAGTCATATTTTTGTTGCTCTGTAACATACATTTCATTGTGAAAAAAGAAAAATCATATTGTTAACGTACCTGAGGACAAAGCATATCTGAGACAAGGAGGCATTTATTTCTGTGAATGTACCTGTTCTTTATTGAACACATTAGCATACTGAGTGCTGCGTGAAAAGACAGAACGTGTTCCCCAGAGTTTATAATTTAAATTATAAATATATTACAGTATCAGAAGGGGTATCCAAATCAACTCATGCTCATGTGATGATTCACTGCAGCAGCACGTCGCCCCCCAATGCTGCTGCCACGCTGACTTTTCCTGCCGGTGAAGGGAAAGCACCACGGGAAATCCGAGTCCCAGTGCCCTCACTGAGAGTTTTGGACCAGCTTCAGCAGAGGTGGAGTTTCACTTGGGAGCTGTTGCAATGTTCGTACCTTGTTCTCTCATGTTCTGCACATCTGCTTCATCCTCAACTCATAAAGGCGTTTTCCTCATTTTCTCGTCACAGTAGCCAGCACAGACGAGGTTTTATCCAAAATAAATGTGGAATAAATGACCACACAGTATTGGGCTGAAATATTATGTCAGCGTGACTATATCATCGGGCATGGGAATGCTTTGCTTTCCAGGTCTGTCACCTAAGGATCTGGGATGTGCGTTTGTCCTCCATCACTCTCTCTGTGGGCAGAAACCCCAGTTTGTTGGCTGGCAGGGGGCCACGCTGCACTCCAGGACACCTCGGTTTGCCACAGGGCAGCCCAGCAGTTACATCGAGGCATGGTGCAGGGGACTCAAATGGTGACATCCACTTCTACAGTGCCATCCTCCATCTACCAGGGTATTCTGTGGGGCTTCCTCCTTTAAACTGGTGCCAGAAATTGTCACTGACTAAAACTGTTTTGCCAGTTAGTGGATGCTAAATAATGCAAATTTTACCAATATTATGGATATTCAAAAATGCCAACTATGCCAATATGATGGATGCTAAAAAATCAGGAATATTTTTGTAAACCGGGATTTTTGGCTACCCTTTGTTTAACTTCTCTTGAGTCTAAGATTCTACATTTTTCCTGAAAGATATGATATCTGAAAACCTTTTTCAATTAATAAAAACTGAAACATCTGCATTGGCATGGTGCAAACATTTGGTTATGAAGAAGAAATCTACACTTTTTAACATTTGATGGACAATATTAAGTGGCCAACAACAATTGTGAGTAACTCACAATAAATTGTGAGAAATAGTCAATACATAGTTTGCACTACAAGAAATTCACTTGAGAGGTCCAAACTGGCAGCTACCTTCCAGGTAAATGCTGCCTTGAAAGCAGTCATATTATTTCTCAGCATCTGCGTAAAATATTTTCAGCTGATTCTTGTAAATGGTTAAGACTGTTTTCCTCCACTTTCCTGCAGCCAAATGAACTAGCACAGATTATTTTACACCGTTTAAATGGTACCTAGGGCACGCAAAAAAAGCGTAAGTCATCTGTGTTGCTTTTGCCCACCTCTGATCACCGAATTTTCCCTTTAGCAGGCAGAAATTTTACCTCCACTTCTCTTAAGAGAAAGATTGTGAAGTCATCTCAGGGCTTATTCCCCAGTGGATGTGTCACACAGGGGTGCTTTTATGACTGACCCTGATAGAGTTAAATGCAAGAAATCAGTGCTAAAGAGTATGTGGCCACGTGAAACATTTCCACAAGTTTTTTCATACTGTAGGATTTGAGTTTTCTCTATTTGACCAATTATTTAATGAGATTTTTCTTGTGCGGCCACCTGAAGCAATAGAAGATTGTTACCTCTGGATCAGAGATTCAAATACACCCTAGGTGTCCTTCCAATAATCATCGTAAAATGAGTTAGCAATTTTGGTCCCCTCTTCATTTTTACAGAATATTTAACCTAATGGTTAGAACAAGAATGATGAAAGAGTGAGCAAGACTCACCTATACCACAGGTCCTCTCACCTGGGAGAAGACCAGGCAGGTAGCGACTGAGCCTTGTGACAAAGAAAAGCAAGCCACGTATTTCAGTGACTGAGCGAGTCACATACCGGCTGCAGGATGCAGCCTGATCCTATTGTTTTTCCCAGCTTCGCTACCTCAGGGCAGCCTGTGATTGCTGCTGGCTCTTGCCGTGTTGCCTTTTGTCCTAGTCTGCCTTCCACCCTCGTGGAGCAGTCTGGAGTGCTCAAATTCAAAATTTCATTGCTGGTCTAGAGCCTGTTCTGGCAAGATAGAAAAGATACTCGTCTCCAAGACTATCAGTGTGACAAGCAGCATAAACAATAAATTCAGAAAATGTTTTATTTTGAATAACTAGTTTTGGTGTTTTCATCCGTTTCCCAAATGAAAAGGACTGCTGTTTTCTAAATACCGATTCTTCAATAAGGAATATTCTGCGGTGCCCAGACAATGCAGTTTTAGAGTCATATGTGTTTACTGCACATCCTGTGAAGCCTGTGAAGATTTATCCAGTGATCAACAGCTTCAGCATCCTGAATCATTTGAGACAGATTGTCTGTAAATGGGAGACCTTGAGGGAGCAGAAAATGTAAGTAAGATAGTGCAGTTGGTCTAATAAGCAAAAAAAATTAAAATAGGGGATGATCTTCCATACTCAAAAACATTTACAATAAAAACTGTCACTTTTCTGCACAAAGACATACTGACGGTGCAAGACAAGTCAGAGGAAAGGTAGCTGCCATATAAAACAAGCCACGACAAACCTTTGCAGCGTGGGAGGATCCAGACCACAGGAGAGGACCCTTTACCTTCATGCTCCTTCCTAACAGCACATGGGCAGTGTGTGGGCAGCATGAGCCCTAAGAGAAGGCGGGTCTCTTAGGGGTCCCCTTAAGATTGCCTTTGGGGATCTGCCTTTGGGGCTTGCCACACGGGCTTGCCTCCTTCTTCCAACACAACCTTCTCCAAGGTCAGACCTTCTTGAAGATACAGGCACCAGTGGTGGCTGTGACAGAAGCTCCGCTGCATCCAAAGACGCCCAGATGGAGGGTGGACACAATCAAAATGACAACTCTCAGGTTTTAAGAGTGGCAGCAGTGCCCTGTACACCCATTAGGACAAGGTTTGAAGGCAGCGCCTTGGTTTATCAGTAGAAGAACAATGTCCCACTGTCTCCCAGGCTTCCATGGGCTGATTCGGGTTAGGGGCACATGCACAGGAGACAGATGGACTTGTTTATACAACCTGCTATAAGTGCGTTAGTAGCAAGATGCTGCAGCCTTGGTGTTTCAAAGATGCCTATTGCTGGGTGGATTTTATTGACTAGAAAAAATTGGCCTCAGGCAGCTGGAGAAGAGTCTGAAATATTACTTCATCATGCAGAACTTTTTAAGAAGGAGAAGAAGAACTTTCAAGAGTCACCCTTGGGCAAATTCACAGGTGAATTGAAGCAAGGAAAAAATTCTCTTTGCAGATACCATGAGCCACCAGTCCCTCCCTGCAACAGGTAGCCTGCAACATCTTCTCCTGTGAGAACTTGGACTTGTGCGTCATCATTTGCCTGTCGGAAACAAGTGCAGAGCATTTCTGAAGATCTGCATGCTCATATCCACCTTCTGAACAGGGCTGAGCATTTGGAGAAGGGTCTCAGAACTGCCTGAGTGGGCAGTTGTGGAGAAGCCCATCTGCAACGGAGAAGAAACACTGTCCCTGTAACCATGCCTAACGCAAGCATCAGATGTATACCAGGAGCTCAGCACAGTTAAGAACCGGACCTTTAAACTCACATGGGGTTTATGCTCTCTGCAATGCAGACATCTTAAAATACAAGAGTCTCTAAGTGTAAGAGACCGGAAAGTATAATCTACCAAAACTGCAGTTCACAGAATCCTGCAAGGAAACACGGGCTGAAGCAGACCACCTCCTGTCTTCCCCGGCAGCAGAGCTGTATCTACTACTTTTTGTGTACTGTAAATGTAAGCAGCGAATCTCATTTGTACCAGCTTCCCTGGCCCCAAAAGCTGACCCACCGTCTTTACCGTCAAAGGCAGAATTTATAAAGCTGTGTTGCAGTTCAGCCTTGAATTTGGACTGACACTTGTCTCCTTCCCCAAATGAGTTGCCTGCTTACATTTGAAGCAGACTTCTGAAAGTATACAAATGTACTTCTTCTAAAACCGATAATCATCTTCAAATGGGGAAGGCTTATATCCTGTTTTTGCTGATGAGAAGGGCCCCAGGCACTCTGATTTAAAAAATGATCTGACAAGAAACGAAGACTCAAATGCTCCTTGACACATATACATCTGACACCTCAGATAATCAGCATAGTTTCATGGAATTAGCTGAAACTCCATCCTCACCCCCCACCCCACACTTGTCATCTCACAGCAGAAAACATGCTGAATAACAGTGTATCGCACCAAGGCTAGGCTTTTTTTATATTTTCAGTCAAAAAAAAAATATTCTTTTTTCTCACTGCTTCTTTTCCATCAACAGAGCTATTCTTCCCTTGATGCCATATCAAATGTTTGAAATTTTTCTACAGTTCATTTTTAAAAGCAGTACATGAACCCAAGGAATGAAAAACGGAAAGAGAGAAGACAAAATGGAGATGTTTGAGCTTGGCTTTCAAACAAAGAAGCCCAAACAGGACCTCCGTACTGCAGATCTGGAAGCTCCAGTCCGCCTTCAGACAAATGCCTTCACTTCTCACTGATTTCAGCAACGTCTGTGTAGTGTGGGCATGGGAGAAATTTGGCCCGTCTTGCTTAGAAAACTCTCAACTGTGCAAGATTTTGCTGATGAAAGAGATCTTAAGAGATGTCACGAGAAAGCACATGGATTTAGAAAAGGAGCACGTTACAGTGTAGAGGAGAGCGATAAAGCCTTGTTCCCCCCTTACGTGATGTATTTTTGCAACACCTACATTTATTTTCTTTATTTCCTTATCTTCTTTATTTTATTTATCTTTCTTCTCATCCTTCTTGGTTTATCCAGTTCCTTTGATGTGAATGGTCAATCCTTGTGTCTTTTCTCCAAAGACTTTCAGAGAGTCTGTGCCCTACTCTCATGACTGAAGTCAGTACCCCCTAAGTGTGGTGCATCATCTTCCTCCTCCACCCTCCTACTGCTCCTCACACTGGCCAGATTGCCCAAAGTCTTTGCCCATAGCTGTCTCCTTGTTCCTTGGCATCATTAACCTTAGGTGTCCTCACAAGTGACATCAGTAGACCAATGACCTGTAATCCTCTCTCAGTCCTGCCCATATCTTCTTGGTTTCTGAGGGTGCTGCTACAGGACTTGTAAGGCCATCTCTATATGGTTCGGCACTGAGGGTTTGTGTTCATTCTTTCATTTCCACTTCCAACATAGCACAAAAAAACCTGATTTCCTTTATCTTTCCTGGCACCACTATTTTTCTTGATGACCAGTATTGCCTGTCCTGCAGTCCCATGTCTATCCGTACTATGTGTCTCCTGACATGTTTTCTATATGTCACAGTCCACAGCAAGAGCACTTTTCTTCCTTGGTGCTTTTGTAGCCCCTGGAGCAGCCATGTCCCAGCCCATGCCTGGACCCCCCAGCCACTTGGGGAGGGTTTGCCTTTCTAGACATATTTGTCCTTCCATAATTTTCTTTCAACAGTGGGTTGTCAGTAACATCTGAAGAGTGAAATCTTCATCCAGGCTCTGACTATCTCCATTCTTACTGGAGATAGCTTTTCTACCAGTCTTCCAAGTTCTCACCTAAACTGAATCAAACACAGTTGCTTTTTCAGACTTCGATTTAGCTCATAGAGATTTGAATTTAGGAATAAGTTAGCATTCCCATAATAAAACTAGAATTATTTCAGCCCATGTTGCATTTTGGCTGCTTATCTGAGGTCTCTGAGCAACCATGGTTTCCATCAGCTTCAAATGTTGATGCTCAGAAATGCTGGAGAAAAGTAGGCCACTAAATTCAATAAATTTCATTTGAAAAACTGATATAAAACAGTCCTCTAGAAATTCCCAGTAGTTTTTGCTTCTGAAAGGCTAGGCATACTTAAAAGGATGGTGTCTTCCCCCATATTTTAGAGCTGCAGGTGCCAACAAACACCAAAAAGTGCAGATAGCTGGGATGAGGAGGACAGTGGGGGATTGCTGCTTTTAAGTTTGGCGAGGAAGGTGAAAAAGCCACCACAGTGAAAGCACAGAAAATATACGGTGAGTAGATAAGATATATCACCAGCCTTACAGCATTCGTAGATAACGGGTTTCCAATCTAGCCTCGCTGTGTTCGTGTGGGATGTATTTTGTAAAACCACTGTGACATCCAGCCATATACATTACTGCCCAAGTGCTGCTATTAATACTCTGAAGGGTTGTGTTTATTATGCTGGATGAAGGTAGCAAACTGGGACAGTTAAGACTGCAAACACTGCCCACATTAACCTTTTTGTAATCGCTTTTTACCATTATTTTTCAGACATCATTTTCCATACTCATTTCAATACGTGGTTCCAGGGCCATACTGGACAAAAAAAGTGTTTCAGTCAGCTCATTACAGTACTCAGTAAGTGTAAGAGGATTAATTTAAACAATTAGATATAAAATATATCTGTGACTGATACAGCTGTCTTGACACAAATATTTTTAATCTACATACTCAAATACATAATTCTACATGTAATTTTGTGTGTTTGCATGTAATTTTCCCTCTATTTTAAGGACTGTCCTGGGCTCTCTCTGCATTTACAAAGTGTCTCTACTCTGTGGCATTTGAAATCACCTGGCATTTTACAGTAAAGGCAAGGACACAGACACTTTATAAGTCACAAATCCAGAAAACAATTACAGCCTTAGCCCCCTCGTTAATGTTGCGCTCTTGCAGGTAAGAGAGACCATCCATGGCCAAAGCTTGCTTCTCTGTCCAGGGCAACTCTGTGCCAAGGGCAGGGCACAGCCCCAGCGGCGCACATCACACGGGGCAGGAGCATGCTCAGCCTTGTGAGATTTACACAGTGATCAATGACTTCAGCATCCTGAATTACTCTGGAGACGGTTTGTTAAGAAGGGGCCTCAGGGAGCAAGAAATAAATAGAAGCAGGGAGTAGATTCACAGTTAAAGAGGAATTGGTACAAGGCAATATATAGGTGAAAATTCAGATCCTCTTCCGAATTTCCTAAAAGCTTGAGGTGTTTGGGTCCAGGGCTTTGCTCTGGGCCCGTCTCTAGAACTGATGTGCAAGTAAATCAGGCTCCTGTATGAAATCTCTCTAAATGTGCAAGGCACCATCAATCAAAAGGTGTAATCAGCTTTCCCCTGCTCAGTCCCTGCAGAGTTATTCTTGGCACGCTGTTGGAAGAAAGCGAAGGCAGAGAGATGATTTTTTTTTTTCCACTCCGAACGTGGTCCAGTGAGATGGCTGCCCCGCATAACGAATGCAGCCAGTATCCCCTGCCCGTAAGCCAAGTTTCACAGAGTGTCATCGCCGCCTCTGCCAAGGTGATCGATTCCTGGTGTCTGGGACTGTCGGATCAGTGTCTGGTCTGTGCTCATCCACAGATATTTCTACCTGTCAGAAGTTTCCTTCTCATTTCGGGAACAGTGCTCCAGACATGCCCTAAAGTTTCATGAGAGAATTACAGACCAGCTCCTGCCTCCATCTTTGGGTACATCCGGCTCCTCAGTGCACCAGACGCAACAGGAAAGCAGGGCTGAAGGAGTTGTGTCCACCAGCACTGCCCCTCACACATGTGGCTGTGAAGCAGGAGTTGAGAGTGGCTCCGTAGGAGTCTCAGATGCCCTTAAATTTAGCAGTTATAGAAAACCTCAGTATGCTGCTGCCAGCCCCTAAGAGGGGCCACAGCTACAGACACTTGCTGTGGCTCTTCTCCGAAACAGAAGCCTTACGCTGGGCATCAGGGAACCTTGCTTATATGTACACCACACAAGCAGAGACATTTTGGTTATAGCACTGGTTTTTAAAACAACTTAAAGGATGTTTGCAGAACCAGGAGGAGAAATAAAGGCAGTAGAGCCTCACAAGAAAGAGGGAGGGAAGGAGGAGTGCTGGGAATTAGCATACCTGGGACTGGAGCACAAAATCCATTGCCTCAGTCCTCCTCATCGCATTGCAGGATTTTAAGTCAAGGTTTCCCACACTGACGTTAACCCTCAATCCACACATCAATGGCTGTCTCCCTGCTGGGTTGCTTCAGAAGGTACACTGCCAAATGAAGCCTTTCAGCAAAGAGCACAGTGGTGAAATCAGACTGACCTCAGAAATTTTCTTCCTTTTCTTTTCTTTTTTTTTTTTTTGTTATTCAGAAATCTTGCATAAGGGTTACTGCATATTTTGCAATGCCAAGATGCATATCATTCACATATAGAGGTTACAGAGGTGTCACTGGGAGAATGTATCCCTTCAAGAATTGTTCTAATTAGTGACTTGAGCTTTCATTTAATTACACTCTTTAATAAACATCCTGGAATTACAGAGGTGGGTGTAATTTAATTAGCCAAAAAAAAAGGACACATTTATATTCCCTTAAAATATAGGTTATACTTAAGACATGATGGGGATGACACAGATTTTTCCTGGGTACCAGATCCACACGCTTTCACCTTGAGGCACGTTCAGATGCAGCCATGGCCATGAGAGCATGAGCATGGCTGGGGGCTGACAGCTGCTCATTAGGGTCTGCTGGGGGTCTCAGCCCAGCTCCTGGTGGACAGGTGGCCACATGACAAACGAAAACCCTGACAATTAGCACTAATTGACACTCTTGTGGCAGGTCTCCAACGAGAGGTCAGGGAGCAGGTGAGCTCGGAGGCTGAGGATCCCGTCCTGGCAGCAAGGGTCTGGGGAAGGGCGCCCTGCCACCACCATCGCTGCCAATGCCACAAACACGAGACTCAGTGCCAATATTTTGACAGTCCTGGTGCTCACCAGAGCCTTCTGTGGCTGCTGACTTAAACTACCACAGTTTTAGCCCTGCTATGAATGCCTCAGCCTGGCCTCTTTCCTACAATAGGAATTTGCCCCATCCTGCCTCTTCCTTGCATTTCACCCCCACCCCATGGAGGTGATGGCTTTCTGGGGAGCAGATGCAAGAGTCTGATTTTGCTACCATCTCCCACCTTTCATTTTTTCATTTAGAAACATTTCCACATTAAAAACATGCAGTAAACTGACCAGCTGCCACCCTTTGATGCTTAATCCTCTCTAATCTGGTCTGGGAACACCAAAACGTACAACTTTTGTTTATTATGCAGCTTCCAAAAATAATTGAATGTAGCAAGTAGAGAGGCTAGCAAGTGAGGAGAAAAGGAAACTAACCCCTCAGCTATTTATTTATCATTTGCTAAGGGCTTGCATGGCGCGCTCACACCACTGAGAGCAATGCTCACCTCCTTAGATGGCACAGACACTACTCAAGTTGTGGACCGAAAAATGCCCCCCATCCAACACAGGCCCTGTCCACCCGGGAAAGAGATAGCCCATGCCCCATAGACCTTGCAATCTAACAGCAAACAACATGGCCCTCAGGGACAGAATTAACTGGGAGTTTGGCTTTTATACAAGTTGGCTTGATTGACTTCTTCAGAGGCCTCACAAAAGCAGTAAGTCTTTCAGAGGGGCTCCCTATAAATTTATGGCTCACAAGGCAGGAAAAAATCTCATGTAAATTATACCCTTTGAAAATGATCATGAGGTATCTAGGTGGCCCAGGGGACTGGGGAGTTTCATCCCTGGCTCATTTAGCATAGGTAAGTAGCAATAACTCATTGTTATTCTTTTAAAGTAATGTAAAAGCTTAGGAAAAACAAGTTGTTTTATTGGTCTGCTTATACCACACCCAGTACCCCAATACATTGCTGTCTACAGCCCAGTATCTACAAGGTTTTCCACAAGAAAACCAGCAGGTCTCAGGACTGATTGATAGGTAGCCACAGAGACAGACCAGTCCTCTCCCTTCTTCATGGAAGGCTTCTCCTCTTTTTGCTGAGAAGCCACAGTTACACCTGTTTTTGTGTAACCCTGCCATATGGGGCGTGGTTGAAAGTGCATCTGACAGTGCCACTGGCACGTTGCTCCGCATTGCTCCACATTAAGCTTAGGTTCATCTGAAGCCCCACCATCTAAATAGTCTTGTCTTCAACAGCCTCCATGGCTCCAGCCATGATTGCTAATCCGAACATCTAACGTGACCTTTTCTTATCATGCAGACAGCTTTTTTCCCCAGCACACAGCTTTTCTTGACAGAAATACAAAACCTTGTCCTTCCAGTAAAGGACTTCCCTCAGGATCTAGCTGTCTATCCTGTATAGAGGAGGTTTCCTGGGTAAGGAGTCTATAGAAATTGAACTTTTCAGTAAGATTCAGCTTTAAAAAATTCTTTTCCAGTCAGCCATATGCCACTCATGTCTCAGCTCTGAGAAAAATTGAGTCTTTGCTTTTACTTGGCCTGGGCAAAAGCTTAAAAAAAAATACAGAAAATTCTAGACATCTGGGTCTTCTGTCAATTGTCTGCAAACCATCTAACAAAGTCATCAGTTCTTACCAAAATTCAATATTAAGAGCATATTGTTTCACACACGCTGCTTATCATTTTCCACTTTGAAACAAGCAGCTACAAGCTCTTCTAGAGGGGCATTTTATTTCTAGCAAAGACAATCAACTTGGAAAAAGTGACTGATTGCTGTAGTGCTAGTTTGCATTTCATGTCACCTTGCTTTCAAGTTCTCATTAATTACATTACATTAATTAATTAATCCTGATAGCACACCTGTTGTTAAGAATTGTCCATACTTTATATTTAGAGACACCAAAAGAGAGCTATTAAGAGCCTTGCTTCAGGTCTGTATTAAAACTGGAAACCCTTGTCCATTTTTATACTGGGCTCAGATTATACCTGCTCTCCCTCTACCATTTCCAATTGTATTCGAGACTTGCCAACTTCTAAAAATAGAGGCAGCATTAAGGGAGTCATGCTCTCCCTTCCCAGTATGCAGGAGAAAGCTTGGCTTATTTATGGCGCTCTATGTACAAGAAAATTATTGCAAAAAGAAGGTAATTGCAAAACCTCCCTTGTTTGCAAGCCCTTTCTGTTCACCCCAGCTGGGACAGACCACTGCAGCTGGCCCTTGGCTATCGATGTGGGGTCCAGGCAGAGCCCGTGTGGGTAGCTGAGCCCCCACTGGAGGGTTTGCTGAGCGATGGGTATGGCAGTACCAGCCCCAGGCACAGGTGGAAAGGGCAACCAGTGGAGGCTGCCAGTGGCCAAACCTTCACTTGACCTTTCCTTTCTGAGGTGTTGGGGATTGCAGGGAGTTGGGCTGGGCTTCCCCTTCCCTGGCTCCCATGCTTGGAGTGGGTAATGGAGACCAGCTGGACTGGCTGGAGTGCTGCCCTCTCCTCCTCCCCCCAGTGCAGCTCAGCTTTGCCTGTGCCCCAGAAAGCTTTGCTGTGAGCCACAGCACTTGTGCCAGTGATGTTTCTACAGGAATCCCATTTCATGCCTAGATAGGATGTGATGCTATGACCAAGCATCGAGGTGATGCGGACACAGGCCCAGTCTCTGCCTGATGGAATTTATTACAGATTTCCCAGTAACTCCTTTCAGGTGGAAGTCGACTTTTTGCAGACATGGTTTGTTGGGTAGCCGGTAATGCCCAGATGACACCAATATCCCTTTGGGCTATGTCCCACCTTAATCTCAGAGTCTGTGTCCTCAAACAGGGGACACACAGCCCTGTCTTTGCATGGCTTCCTCACAAACCAACCAACCAACCAACCAACCAACCAACCAACCAACCAACCAACCAACCAACCAACCAACCAACCAACCAACCGACTCGGGAAAATCAAGGCTCCTCACTGCTAGGCTTAGCACTGAACGGTGTCCTCACATCTCAGGAACCTCAAACAACCCAGTTTTCCCCCTCTCATTATTTCTCTCTCCATCTCCTTTTGTTGCACATGAGGAGGGATTGGGTCACCCTGGGCATTTCTGTAGCCCAGGTGGCTCCTCAGAAGCAAGACAGAGGTAAGGAGAGATAGTGCCAGCAGGTGTGGGCTGGGCACCATGTCCCCTTTCCTCTTCAGCAGCATTTTAGCATTGCTGCGATCCCAGCAACGGAATACTTCCCAGAGAGTTAATCTGTGAAAGGAAACGGTATCGATTCAAGGGGTGTGCAGCAGTAATTCTGTCGTTCGGCTTCAGCTCCATGCAGTCACACTTCATTTTTAGTCTCCAAACAACAAATAAAGATAAAATGAGTGCTGGCTTAAACAGCGCTTAACAGGCATGAGTTCCCAAAAAGCAGCATGAAAGCAGGATCCATTGCTGCTTTTCCTTATAAGAATCAATAGGAAATGCTGGATGAGTTAAGAAAAGCGGAGAATAAGAAAAATAAGTATTACTGTTAAAACAGGAGGCCTTTATGCTTGTGCTGTGTATCTGTGATACTTTTGTGTCCCTTTTTATCCTACCTTGGAATGGAATTAGCTTTCAGTCTTTCCCCTTTTTTTTTCTTTTTAAAAAAAAAGAAAAAAATTGATCTTATTTAAATCAGCCCCTTAGCAGGTTGGCTGCATTCTTGAAAGCCTAACGCAGCCTGCAGATGTCTGTCTGTGCAGCCACATGGCAGAACCAGGCTTTGGGGGTCCCCAGAGCATCGTGCGGGACCGGGAACTTCTTGGTGCTGTTTCCAAAAATCCATATCCCTTTCCAGTTCATTACAAACGCCTATTGTTTGCCATATTTATCTGCCATCACTGCTGTTTGTTAGCAAATGGAAAAAGAAATGCCAGGACTAAATTTCAGCCTGCCCTTAGAATAGTGGAAAGGGGCTACAGGAATTGAATGACAGATGGTCTTTGAATGATATACAGAACCTCTGCCCCTGGGCCTGCTTTGGAGGAGCTGTTTTGGATTGTTGCTCAGAAGAGTGGGAGGTTGTTGTGTGATATGTGATTATTCCATAATAATTTTAATTATTTTGCCTGTTTTCAAACAATAGTCTCAGCCTTTTTTAATTTTTACACTCACTGAGTTGTGACACGAGCATTCTTTCCTCTGTGTTAGCAGGGATTAAAATCAAACCCTGTATCCCTTCCCATTTTTTTTTTTCAAATAATCCATGTTTAAATAAATTACCTCAGCCTGGAAAAGTGAGTTACAGGGCATTCTCCTGACGTGCGCAGCAGAAAGAAAAGAGAAGGGCTGGGAGCGGGGCTGGGGGGATGGGGAAGGTTTTATTGTGTTTTGCAGGATGAGATTGTCACCGTAACAAGTTTCAAGAAGAGGCTGCTCTTTAACTCCTCTTCCTCGGCACGGAGAGTGCAGCTCTGGGAGCCTCATTTACATGCATATGGGTATCTGATTGGATCTGTTCAAAGGTACAGTAGGAGTCAGTCAGATTGCATATGATGTGCATATAAATGAAGTTCCCAAAGTGGGGTGTGATGCTTCGGGAGAGACAGGAAAAATATGCTGTCTCTGCTTCATCCAAAGTCCAATAGAAACTTGGGGATTTTTTTCTTTTTTTAACTGGTTTGAGATAAGCAAGAGTGCAAGGAAAAAGAATACATATATATGTACATATATATGTGTGTATGTATATATTTCCTCCCTCCCCATTTTCTGGTTTTACATTTTAGACCAAATGCAGCTCATCACTGAAACCCCATAAATTGCATTAGCTCTGCATTATCAGAGAACGTGTTTTTTGGTTTACAGGATGACTGCACACACACCCCTCTGCTCAGAGCAGAGGTTCAGCTCCCTGTGCAGCACACACACCCTGCAGTCATCACACCAGCACTCTGTGCCCCTCCATCCCTCCTCTGACAAGCAGGCATCCGTGGAAAGCTGTTGGGGTTTGCTGGCTTTTGGTCTTTCTCTCAGTATGGCAGACCCTGCTCAGCCAACGTCATGGCTCCACAATGTTTGGGGTACCCAGGGGGCACAGCAGCATGTGGGTTTGACTGAGCTTAGCTCCTGGGTGCAGGTAGCAAGCATGGGGAATGCAGTGGGCAGCTAAAAGCTTCAAGCAAAAATGTTGCTTACAAGGAGGCTCAGTCCACCCTCATACGCTACCAAAGGGGTGGGGATGCTCAGAAAAATGAAGCGAAATGACATGGCAAAGAACAAAAGGAAGTATTTCCCCCAGTGAAATAATCATTAAAGAAACTTACACTTCTGGGCAGTGCTGAATTTAAGCAGTACGGCAGTGCTAAGCCAGGACAGGAAAAAGCACTGTGCCTACAAGCCAGGACCCCTTTGGTCTATGGGGCCTCCTGGCCCTGCCAGTGTGACAGGAGCTGAGATGGGACCCTGAGGCACATGGTTGCACACCGGATCCCTGGGAGAGCTGCTTAGCCCCGCAGGGCCCCATCCCTGCCTGCACATCTGGGATAGCAGGAGGGCCCTGCCTCCTCCCCTGAGCTGGCTGTGAGGAGGAATATGTGAAGACTGGGAGGTGCCCAGAGGTGGTAAGGATGGGTGCTTTCCCTGAGCCCAACTCCCACCCCGAGATGCTGCACCTATGGGGCTCGGGAGGAGGCTGCGGAGGTGATGCAGTCTGAGGATGGAGAGATCCTGCGTCTCATGCAGGGGGACGTGCTCTGTGATATCTGCAGTTTTGTTTTCATCAAATCTCCCATTGTCTCTCCACAGAGAGGTGTCTCACTCATTCCACAGTTAATGCCCAGCTGAAGTTCAGATTACTCATGTCCCATCAGTGAGGAGAGCCTGGGAAGTGTGCTCTGCCTCCCCAGGGATACAAGCTGCTAGATGAAATTTAACCAGTCCCTGCAGGGCACTCCTTTGCCAGAGACACCAAACTGAGTAAGCATACACCCACCCATGGAAACAAAAATACTCTGTATTCCTGTCTCCTCAGCATTACAGGGACCCAGACAAAACAGCCTAGAGAGTGATGAGGATGCTCTGGTAAACAGCAAGAGTCACTTGAAGCTAGATGCTAGGTTTCAAAACCTTAAATCCACAACGCACATCCCTAAGAGTAATACTTCCAAAGCAATCTGGAAAACTGAACTTAAAAGCTCTGGTTTTTTCTTCTTTTCTCTTCTCTTTTCTTCTCTTTTCCCTTTTCCCTTTTCCCTTCCCTTCCCTTCCCTTTCACCAAGATTTACATTCTAGTCTGGTATTTCTCATAAAACATTAGATGATACCAAACACTTCACGCCACCATTAAAAGGAATTTACTGTTCAGATTTAGAGATACTACCAGACATAAAGGGAGCCAAGCAGAACACTGAGCACAGGTGAATACAACAGAGAGACATTTCCACTTCTGCAGCTTAAAATATATTTGTTCTGTACCTTTGACTACTTCCTATTTGCGGTTCAGAATCTAATCAGCTTTGCTTTGCCTTTGCTTTAAAGCTGCACCTTGAACTCCTTTAGAAAGAACCCATGACAAGCAGAGCAGGTATCAGGTCTTAATAACAGGACTTAAATGTGATGTTAGCGGGGAAATATGAAGGAGGGTCGCTGCTACCAGAGAGGGCTCACAGACAGGAGCCCATTTCAATTTTTATCAGCAACTCAGATGATAAAATGAAATCTTGTAAAACTCACCGATGACATGAAGATTGGTGGAGTGGTAAACAAGGAGAGCAGCTTATTGTTACAGGCTGACGGGAGTTGCCTAGATGGATGGTGGCAAGCCAGCCACATGCATTTTAAGATAGCTGAATGCTGCGTAATTCAGGTAATACATTGGGAATCAGAGAGCAGGCTCTACCTGGGACCATGGGGCCTCAGAAAAGGATTTAGAGCCGCTGAAGACAAGCGCCTCTACAGAAGCTCTCACAGAAGTGGTATTGAGTAAGGGAGGATAGCTGGTAGGAATTACAAGCTATCTTGTGTCCACAGTCCTAGATATTAATGTCCATCTCTGGAAAAGACTGTGAAGGGGTCCGTATACATACAAGTGAAACAGGAAGCAGGGCTGGGAAAGGCCGTTCAGCTTCTCTGACAGGCGCGCACACACAGGTGCTGAGCAAGAACTGCAAAGCGCCGCGACCACAAGTCTGTGTGTGAGGTGTCAGGAGCCTTTTCAACAACAAGTAAGCATAAGGGTGCCCTGTGCACTGGAGATCTGTGCGGTTTAAAGAAGTCTTTTGCCTCCTGAAAACCAGCCCTCAATCTGACTCACGGCACTAGCAATTAAAAAGTTACAGTGGCTGCTCAGCACTCTGTTAGTATTTACAATGAGCCTGGAGATCTCGGTGGCAAATCACCCACTTGCCAAAAGCCTTAGTTAGGTTGCTGATAATAATCTGATGTTGTAGGCAACAAAGTACAGAGCAGAGGGCCCCACTCTTACATTTGCTTGAAGATAAGTTACTGTCTCATATCTTTCCATGCTTCAATCAGGGGGCAGGACTAAATGACCTCCCAAGGTCCTTTTCAAGCTGAGTTATTCCATGATCCTATCATGATACCTTATAAAAAGTGAAGATCAAATCACAGATATCACCTCCAAACCTTTCAGGGCTTTGCTGTCCATTACCCTTGTAAGTTCTTGAAGTTCCCAGCTGGACAGTTGGAACACTGGTCTCCGTGATACATGGAATGGCATGTAAAAAAAATGTGATTTTGGCCAGCTAAAGAAGAAAGAGGAAAAAAAAGTATCCTGGGGAATAATAATTGTCATTCTTCATCCACTATTTAAACCTTCAGAAAATGCTTTTCAAATAGTTATGTACAGAATTCTTAATATAATAAGTTAAACCATAAGACACATACATGATATGCATTATAGCACTTTCTTGAACTGGCCAAATATAAGACAGACTATGAAGTGAGAATATAAGTGCTGTCTTAAGTCAGGATTCATATTAAAGTTTGGGATAGGTAAATATAAATCTAGCTCCCAGCATTAATAATAGCAACAACAATGATTAAGTTTACATAGGAGATTTTTCCCAGTCCATCATATCTAAAGCTCATATTTTAGTGATGTGTAGTGCTAATCCACATTGTTTAAATGCCTGCTGCCCTTCCAAGTATAATCCATCCAGAACTATGAGAAAAACAAGCATCAGTACCCAGTGATGCTATTAATTACCCTTCATGGATTAAATGTTTCGATTTCACCAAGTTATCACCACTGCTCAGTAACTTTACAGTATCTTTCCTTGCCCAAACAAGCTGAATCACATCATTTTTCCATACTGCTGCTAACATAGTTCAGGGCATCATCTACATAATATTGTTCCTGGGAGCCGGTGATTGAGAGAGTGCAAAATGTGCGTCCTGAGGGTTTCCACTGAAGGACTTAAAATGGAATAGAAAGTCAGAGGTCTTGAGAGATCTCCTGGTAAGGATTGTTTGCTGTGCCTTTGAGCAGAGCCCCAAACTGCAAAAGAAGCAGCTGTTGGATAATTTTTTTTCTTTTTAAGAAGCCCAGTCTTCTTGAAGTTACTCAGAAAGCTCTGCTTTTGAAACAATTTATTCTGGGTACCATAACTGCAGATTTAACTTCTTATTTGCAATAATTTTATTAAAATTCACTGACATTTCACTGGGAGACCAGAGGAAAAACAGCGTTACTCAGACCATAAGCTGGACTTGATCCTGCAGATGGGCCTGGTAGCGAGGTAGCTTGCGTAAGGACTCCTGGAACAGGTCTTTAGTGGAATTAATCAATATTAAGTGCACTAACATTTCTTGCAAACAATTGACAAGTTTCTTTGTAAATCAGTTCAGAAACCAGCTGCAGTGAAATCGTGCTCCTGGCTCTGCTTTACCCTTTCCTGCTCAGGACTGGTGATGTGAGGACACACAGATTGTGCTAACAGAAAAGAAAGATATTGTGTTAACGCTCTCTCAGGCACTCAGGGAAGCCTTTGTCTCTCCCTCTATCAGATGCCGTCATCATCTCAGATCTTAATTTCCTTGACAAACACAAGCAGCAGAAGCTGGTACTGTGAGAAACCACATTCTTACTGAATGCTGAACATCTGCACTTTTGAGGGGAAGCCCTTGACTACAGGCGAGGGGTTGGGATATCATTCAGAGAGTAAGATTTAACTGCAGGATTCAGGGTCCGCCTTCTGCTCCCTGCAGAACCTTTTTTTGTCAGTTTTTCTATTTCAGATAGAACTGCTAACAAGAGCTATCTTTTCCTCAGTGTCTGCAAATGTACATACACATATACACAGAGACGGAAAAAACACACAAACCGCCTCGTTTAATAGCGCATATGTGCTCTTCCTTTATGAAACTCGGCCCAGCCTGTATTTAACAAAAAAATCTTATTAATCGGCATGAACATTAAAATAAAAAAGTAAAAAAGTCAGTGCAAATGGGTTATTCAGCAATTCCAGGAAGCTACAAAATACAGGGAAACAGTCATTTAGTGCTTACTAAGTACAGTATATATCCAGTTAATCAAAGCAAGAATACAAAGGATACGATTTAAATGCAGGTTTTGTTGTTAAAAGGTACAAAAGGCTAACTCTCAATACACATGACTCACCTCCACTACAAGCAAAAAATGGCCAGAAAATATATGGATAAAGAGAAGGTTGTTTTGACTGCAAATAACTGCAGGTGAAATCATAGTCAGTTCAGTGAAATTTCCTTTTAAAAAAAATCAGTGTTTTGATATAAGAATGTAATTTGGCATATAAAAATTTTGCTTTGTGTTTATTTGAATTTCATTTAAATGCAAATATTTACTTCCTGTATTACATATTTACATGGTCAGAGTATGAATGCATATTTTAATTATTGTATTATCTTAATGGCAAATTGACATTTTAAAATGTCACATAAAAGCACAAATTAAAGAGGCTAACTTAATACAATAAACATGATGTGTGACTGAGAACAGGTACTTTCAATTTTCTTCTGTTGGCCTAGAAATACTAAATTAAGCTATTTTGGAGATTAATAAAACAGTTTCAAAACAGTTTATTGAAATACATACACAGAATAGAGTTTGATCTAGCAAAGGAAATTTCAATCCCAGCTAAATAGCAAAAACTAATGATTTCTATTTAAACTTTACAACCTCACTCAAATCATGTTTTGGAGTGCTACTCATTCAAGTAAAGAGTATAAAAATTTTAAAAACACAAATAAAATTCAGGATTTTATTTTTCAGAGTAAAAGTGCACAAAATTTGCAAAAGTCACTTGAGGTAAATCCTGTTTCATGGAGGAACTGAAGATTTTTGACACGATGACAAAGAAGGTGAGGCAGTGATGGTTTATCACCCTCAGCATGTTGATGATATTATGAATGGAAAAAAAAAACTCCTCTGGAGTTCTGAGAGCCCACTGCCTGAGTGGGCCCTGCCCCAGTGCTCAGCCGCTCTTGCGGGCAGAAAACTCTTCTTTCCTCGGTGTCTAACCTGCACCTCCATGTCTTCTTATCTGATCTCAGAAGGACACCCAGATCACCTGCATACCTTCCACTGATGCTTACTGGTCATTAAAACTGGCCTATGTTCTTAATTCTTCTTCTTCTTCTTCAGATGCAATTAAACTAACCATGACATTTTTCCTCCAAAGGCTGTGTTTGCTGGTGACCATTCCCGCTGCCTTTCCCTGGCCCCTCCTGTCTCTTGAATATACGGTACCTCACCCTCACCCAAGCATATGCTATTTGAATATCTGCATACTAACATCTGATACGAAGCTTTATTTATGCTTATATAATGCTGTAGATGTACATTAATCATTGCAACCTCCAACACTTCTGCTGCCAAACTGTTCCCTAGACACTTATTCCCTTTCTTGCATTTCTGTACTCTATTACGCTGCCAAGTGTAGGAGCTTGCATTTACCAAAACCTACCCCCTTTTTGCAGATAAATTCCTCAAAACTTCAATATAATTCTGAATTTAGCCCTGCCCACCAATGCACTTGACGTGTTTCCCCAAAGTCTGTGTGAGAGTGTCCAAACCACAGAGGAGGGGCACAGCCTGGCAGTGAAGGGTTGCCTGTCATACTTTGGCCAGTTTTCCAGCTACCCATCCACCCATCTGATTGTAGGTCGTGTTTTCTGAATTTGCTCATGAAACTGTCATGTGAGAAATGACATCTAGGAGTCCAGATCTATCCTGAATATCATTCTTCCTTCATCCATGAGGTCTATTGCCCCAACAGTTAGCTTGGCTTGAGGTACTTTATTCTTGTTGAAGCCATTACTAGCTGCTGGGCATTTCCTTGTTCTTATCCATTTTGGCATGTATGTCCAAGAATTAAGTTAAAATGAGTCTAATTCGTGGAAACTCCCTCTTGTTCTCTTTTTAAGAGGAAATAGATCCCCAAGATTCCATTGCCCATCCTTCTGAAGCTGCACACCCCCTTCCCAAAGCTCTGCTCTCCAACTCCTTCAGGCAGCTTCTAAGCTGCCCAAATTGAGCCCTGATACGTCCAATTGTTTAAAAATGTCTCAATTTTCATAAAATTTTCTTTCTTATTCTAGCCAGAGTCCTGAGGCATTAGTTACTAGTATTAATTGGTTTAGCTGTTTCATTTAGTCCTTCATGTAATACAAAGAAATATGAGAAACTTTGCCCTTCTTAGCTTCATCGTTGCTAGAATTTCCTCACCATTGAAGACTGGATTGGAGCTTTTTCTGGTCTTCCTCTTACCAGTAGTATGTTTTCAGAATCTTATATCTTTTATAATTAACTTTGCTTGCTGTACTCCCACTTAACTCAGCAAACACCTTGTAAAAATCATTTTTTATTTTAAGAGGTGAACGCAAAAGAAAAATTCAATTGCTTTCCATAACATAATCAAATTGAGGTTTTTCAAAGTTACCATGTCATTTAAATATCCTGGATCAGCAGTGACATAGTGAATGCCAATGAAATACCACTTTCATATTATACCAGCATCATTCTGCCAGTAAATTTCCCCATGTAGGCAAGTCCTCAGCAGTATTCCCCAGTGTTCTCCCATTGTGAGTGACATTTCGTAGAGCTGAGAAGAATAACATTGAAATGACCCTAAACCGCGATGGAGCGTGGCAAAATTGTGAAAATGTAGAGGCTTTGGACAGGAATTATTTTAGATCTTAAATACATTTTTCCTTTATTAATCTAGCAGAATTAGGAAGCCATTAAATACAGCAGACCAAACAAAAAGAAGCCAGAAACTGTCATGAAAAAAAATTATTCCTGTCAAAGTGAGCCCACCAGGCTAACAAATCTCACTGCAAAATACCTACAAGGTTACAGCTATTTGTACATGTAGACCCTAGTCTTACTACTCTATGTGGTGATAAATGCTAACTATGCATATTTTTTCTGGGAATTGGTCTTTAATAATTATCATAATCGTATCTGGCTCTAAATACCAGGTAGTTTCTCCACTCTTGCCAGCCTGTCGTCCTTCTAGCTGACTTCTGTGGTTCCTGCAAAAAGCAGTGTCACTGTGGATGTCAGACTGTGCTTGGCAGCTTTAGCAGGGAAGCTGGGAAGGGCTCTGAGAACATCTCCAACCATCAGGCTTTTCCTCCTCCTCCAAAAGCAATTGTAAACTTCTCTGAAGCGAAGGTGAGGGTGCCTTTGTGTTGGGTGTCCCATAGTAATTCCTCCTCCTCTGCAGTGAGGTAGAGCACTTTAGCTACCCAGCGTCGGTCATACTCAAGATTACAACAAAACCTCCCTCTTGCACCTTCCAGACACAAAATGGCCAATCTGTCACACTCTGTTCATTAAGTTCTCGGCAAGTGATGCATATATATAAAGACCTCAACCATAAATTAATGGTGTATTAAAGGATGTCACCTCTTGGGGATCTGCTCACTAGCAAAACTTTCCAGTGTTAGAGTTTTTCCCTCAAAAACTGGAAACCTATCAGGGCAGGTGATAAAAAAGTAGTAAAAAAATCAGTGCAATAGCACTACCCCACTTGTTACGCATTAATCTTTCTGGCTGAGAGGGCTGTGGAGCTGTACTGGGATAACTGTGAACAGAAGTTGCAGAAGTGTACAGCAATCTACTTCAGAACAAAGCAACTCAACTTCTTTTGCAGCCTCCCAGCCAGCCCTATAACCTAGGAGGAATGGCATGGGGACAGATCAGTCATCTAAGCACAGGACTTGAGTCAAAAGGATTTGGGTTTGCTTCATATAGTAAGCACTCTCCTGCATTCTGCCTTTGAGTAGGTCAGATTTACAGATTTTTTTTCTTCAGAAATGTTAGTATCCATTGCCTAACTTGCATGACTGGTGGGGTATAATTATCAGAAATGTTTCACTGATATAAAGGAAGAACTTCTATGAGTGAATATTCACAGAATCACAGACTGGTTGAGCTTGGAAGGAACCTCCAGAGGTCATCAGGCCAACTGCCCTGATCAAGCAGGGTTACCTAGACCCAGTTACCCAGGATCATTTCCAGCTGGGTTTTGAATACCTCCACGAGTGGAGAGTGCACAACCTCTCCAGACAGCCTGTGCCGGCGCTCAGTTACCCTCATGGTAAAAAAATGTTTCCTGATGTTCATAGGAGACCTCTTGTGTTTCATTTTGTGCCCATTGCCTCTTTCCC
>NW_010433161.1:64221-68543 GCF_000710305.1 Buceros rhinoceros silvestris
TCTTTTTGTTTTTCTTTTTGTGCCCATTGCTCTTTCCCCTGCCACTGGGAACGGCTGAAAAGAGCCTGGTTTGAAAGAGCCTGGTTTCTTTATAACCTGCCTTCTTTACACCCTCCCTCTTATTCTGGCTGAACAGTCTCAGCTCTCATTCCTGTGTATAGAAAGCTCATCAACTTAAAATGCCAGTCTTAAAATAGGCTTAGCTAGGTGCTCACCTGGGATGGGGCCTCTGCAGGGTGCCCGTGAGCTACATCAGCAGACCACTACGGAGAGGACTTGGCTGCCATGGGCTGTGCAGTATCTGCTGGGGATTTTAATGGGAGGCTTGTAGATACAACACCTTCAATCCAGCATGGTTTAGAAGTGGTAAAATTCCATTTGTTTGAAAGGTTTGTCTCTGTGTTTAATCATGTTCCTTGATTGCTCTTTGATAATGCTTGTGTTGTTTGGTGGGGGTTTTTTTTCATGATTTTAAAATGGGTGGTGGGAGATATTTCTCAGAAAAAATATATATATTAGCAAAAGAGAGTTTCATGCAACTATAATTCCATTTAGATCACTGTCAGTGACAGGCGGAATTTACTTAAAGATATTTTCTGTGCTTTACGGTTACTCATTCATGCAAATAAAGATAGCCCTTGAAGCCAAGTCACCTTGCCCTCTCAATCATCCACCTTGCCCTCCAGAGCTCTGGGGGGAATGCTAAATTAAAATCTGTCTGCTCTGGCAGAGGTGGGTTTTTTGATATAAAGCCAGAATAATTATTCAGACATATGTTTACAGCTGCAAGGTTATATTTTGCTGAAGATTTTTTAAAGCGAAAATGTAAGTTGGTTGCTAAAGGGTTTTCTGTTTAATCACTGCAGAGGTATGGAACACAGAGAAATTTGTGGATTTACCCTTTCATCTCCCTCCTTCCAACTTTTGTTTGTTTAGCTCTTTTTTTCCTTTTCTTTAATAATCTAAAATTTTGGAGGCTTGAAAACATCTTCGAGTCATATCATTGAAGGAGTTTCATGACATTTTTGTGCATAGAAAAAAGTGACAGTTTTCCCCCTTTTTTGGCCTTCTGTAGCAACAACAAACGCTGGTCAGTAAAAGAGTTATGATACTCATATTGAGAAGAGGGCTTCCTAATGGAGGGCTTCAAAAGTTGCTTTGCAGCTCTGAAAATTAGCTTAAAGGAGACAAATGCACATTGAGGAATGCCTAGCTGAAATCTACAAACTCTCCTGTAATTAAAAGAGATCCAGACTTTAATTTTTCAACTGTAGCTATCCTTGAAGCAACAAAGAGAACAGAAGAAACAGAAGGAGAAAATTCTCAAAAGGAAGACGACTCTGATGTTTTAATGGCACTCACGTTGTATAACCCTTGCAGGAACGGGTAATGTAATACAAAATAAAACTTCCTCAGATGCAGCGGGATCCCAGTGCAGGTATTAAGCTCTAGAGCAGTGATGTATCTAAAGACACTGTCACGGGACTAACTCAATGAGAGACGTGAAATACCTCTAGATATTTCTCCCCACTTCTTATTTACACCAGCTTGAGCTTTTGAAGCAATGCCTGCTGTGAGCCAGGCGTGCCCGACTGCCCGTTTCCACTTCAGCACTATCATTTACACGTCAGGATAGGTTTCTAAAGATGTAGGAGCTGCCTGGGTGTAGTGACATGGGAGAGAGCCTGGCTGGTGTCCTGAGGGAAGTGACATGAGATGGTCACTGAGGTTCCTCTGGCACTGCGGTCCTGTGGAAACAGCAAGAAAATAGTTATGAAGGTTGCAGGAAGAGGCACCTGGAGCCTACGAACCCTTGCTTACATTCCAGAATCTCTGCTGATAAAATCTTTGAAATTACCTCACACTTTATGGGGTAAAAATAGGCTGAAGGAGAAAAAAAACTAATTAATTCAGAAAAAGGTTGTTTGTTTTCTTCATCTGTCTCATGCTACTTTATACACTGTGGTGTTGAAGTCTTCAGTGTAATGTAATAAGAGTTTGGGAACAATATGTACACAAAGAAACTTTTTCTCACTTATAATCTCTAGTCCTGGATAATGACATTACATTTTTGAAACACAGATCAACAGTGTAACTGAGCTTATTCCAAAACACATCAGCTTCCATTAACACAGCCATTGATCCCTGCTTTAATCTTTCTTCTCAAACTAATCGAACTATGAATCAAAGAAAATGTCTATGTCCATATGGCTTAAATTTTACCCAGACCCGATACTTAGCACTGAACTGATTCATAACTGATTCATAAAGACATCTGCCCACCAGTCTAAATCTGTACAGTAATCTCCAGGTAAAACCCCTGTCTTGAAATGACCGTACTTCACATAGGGATTTCACACTGAGTAGAGAAAAAAGCACACTGATGTTCAGTCCAGGGGCTTAATGAATCAAACCAGAATGATTCAGGCCTTATTAGCCCCAGTTAAGTGTCCTTTTGTCTTATACAGTCATTTTCCCAACCCATTTAATTTAAAAATAATCTTTTGTCACAGTTATTTTTTGGCCACTTTCTGATACATTTTTTTCTTCTTTAATGAATTGTCAAGATGCTTTCTAGTCTTTCTGAAAGCAGTTCATAGAAGGCACTTTTCTTTCTAAAGGAGTAGGTTTCTGCTCTTTGTGGATCTTGCAGAGTGTTTGGTCTCCTGTCTAATTGAACAGCAGATGTGTGAGATGGAGAAATTCCAACCTGTGGATTGACTATTGATCTGGGAAGTAGCAGTTGTTTCACATCGGCCTTCTGCCTGCAAGGTTTCCAAACACGGGGTTGGGTTGACCAATGTTTGCCAGTAATTGCCAGTAATTGCCAACAAAGGCTCATCTGCTTCTGACACATTCGAGGTATCTAAAATACCAAGCCTTCTGTTTCAGTTGTGTTATATTTTGAACAGGCAAGAAGCTAAGTTATCTATGGTGGTGCAGAGAGAGAGACACCATCACCGCCCTTCCTGCATTTCAGGTAGGTGCTGCAGTCCACTACCGTTGTTAAACAAAGGAAGATTTCTTTTTAGAAAAGTTATTTAAAGGACATGCACATACATCAGAGTAACACCCATGTAGAGGGGGTTCGCTGAACTCAAGTACTTCTCCTTGAGAGCATGCGTCGTTAAAAATAAAGCTGAAGGCAGAGGAATGGGAGGGTACAATTGCACCAAGCAGTACCGAGAATACCGAATCCTTTCCTCCCTTTGTGTCCTGCTCTGGTTCTGTTTGCTGTCAACACGAATGGCTAAGAGCCAGACCCAATCCCTTTCCTGGAGTTACTGAGAGTAACTCCTTATTCCCTGAGCAGCCTCACTGTTGGAGAGGTAAGGAAGTGTGGGAAATCTTAGGCTGTAGAGCAACCTAAGGAGCTTGTGAGCCTCCACCATCCAAATAACTAAGCAAGATGGCAAGTCCATTGCGGTCATTGTATACACACATGAGCTGACACACACACCTATATACCTGCTCATATGGTATATATACATCTGTGTCACGCTCTTGTCAAATCCCACTGATGGAAGGTATGATAAACATTGAGCAAGAATTTTTGCAAATGGCCATCAAAAATATACTGCACCAGTAGAGAGCTTAAGAAAGAGGCAGAACAAGTCATGGTCTGCTACAAAATCTCCTTCCTTCATCTGAAGTCCTCTTAAAACACATCATGACAACCCTACGCAGAGACTCTATGCTGTCCTTACATCCAGTGAGCCAACATCACATCCTCCACAAGCCACTAGCTTCAACACGAAACTCTCCACGAAATCCCAACAATCATTTTGCTCCATCCTGACATTAAGTACCTCTCCTTTCTTTCTGAAAGGCCTCACACCCAGGATCTCTGTTGCTATCCCTCCATTCCCTCCTACAGCCTCCTGCCACTGATGCTTGGAGAAGACAAGAAAAGCTGGAGAGCAAAGCAGTGCCATGTAGGCAGCTGAGGTATGACCATGAGGAGAAGACACAGGCAGCATTCATTTCACAGCTGTGCATTTGAAAGACAGATTTGGAGCTGTCTGATGTCTGACGTTACTTTTTTTGTCTCCCGGCACACTGCTATATGCTAGCAGGAAAGTTTCCATAGGTATCCAGGACTTTTTTCCTCCTCCCCTAGTAACACTGGAGGCACTTAATACTCCCTTAATCCCACTTGAGCAAGTAATACCTCCACTGCAACTGGCACCACGGTGCTTTAGAGACTTGTAAAACCATAGGTGACTCAAGTCAATACCACCCCTGGGGAACGTGGGACCTGCTTAGAACGGGTGTTATTTAGCTTTTGAAGTTCCCGAAATCACCCAGAAGTTAAGGGAAAG
>NW_010433161.1:68663-72135 GCF_000710305.1 Buceros rhinoceros silvestris
AGAGAAGAAATTTGAAAATATTTTCAAATACTTTTGGAGGTGGAGGGCAGGGAAAGATACTGAAAACAGTGTCCTGCAGATCATACTAAAGAATTTAAATTTCAATATTCGAAGTTTCAGGTTAGCTGGTTATGGCCCAGTTTTTCAGTCTGAGAAGCTAGGTAGTATGTTTTAAATGTGGACCTAGACCAATTAATTGTTTTTCTTTGGAAGCCAGTAGCATATAGTTCTTAGACATCTCCTGAAATCAGGTGAATGTCTGTGCCCAGTACTTACAGACTCTATCTAGTAGGCTCCTGTAGTTGTAAGAGATAAACAATACTTCCTGCTTAATCATTCATGTCTTAAATCATTTTGCAAAGATGCCTCAGGTTAACCCTGTGGTCCTCAGAAGAAAATAAGCAGGAACCAGATCTGAATTTTAAAGGTATATACACAATACGGTGCCACAAACAAAGTTAACAGAAAACAGGTATTAAACACAGAATTCCCTCTTATCAGGTGACACAGTGGTGGTTCATCTACAAGTGGCAGTTGTGGCAGTCCTTGCAAAGGAAATATATTTCCTATAGCAGTCAGGAGAATTTATTTTCACCGTTGATGAAGTCTAGGTAAAAAAAACCCATAACCAGTAGACCACAAATATATGGACAAATGAGACAAGACCTGCTTTGAAGAGGAAATTGTTGTAACTACACAAGGAGATAGAGATGGGCATGATAGTTGTCTCCAGTAACTGGGAGTAAATGGAAATTGCAAAGTATGGCTACATTGTTTGATGAAGAGCCTTCTTGGCAGAGACTCTCCATACCAAAGGACTGCCTAGCCCACAAGTTTCCCAAAGCCCACCCATGAGGATGAACTCTCAGTCAGCTTGTATTAATCAATGTCCACTATGCACCAGGCACTGGGAACATGCCTTGTCTGAGTGGGACAGAAAGGGACATTGCAACTGCGTGATGGCATTAAACATCTCTCCACTCCCCCCTGAGACACAGCACGATTTTGCTACAATCCCAAGAAGATAGACACCATTTGGGCAAGGTACAAAACTCCTCAAAGACAAATTACCCCTGAATTCCTGTCCCCCGCTTAGACGTGTGAAATTCATTAAGCTCCTGGCCTATGTTCATCCACAATCAGAAGGAAGAATGACAAGAAAAATAAAGGGATCCTACCCAAGCTTTTTAATAACTAACACTGTTAGTACAAAACTCTGCCATTTAAAACTTTCGTTGGAAAGGCTACACTAAGCTTCTGGATGACTCTTGTTTTTCCTAACGGAACTTCTCGTTCTTTTGTTCAGGACTGTGCAGGAACGTAAGCGCCTGGAGTACACTGGTATGCACAGACTGTCTTGCAACTTCTCAGCTCCTTTCTTTAGCAAGTCTTAGACAAAAAAAGTTTCTTCAACTTTCTCAGCATTTCTGTTACAGCACCTGGCCAAGCCAGCCTGAACACAGAGAAAGAACGTGACAGTGTTCAGTGCCTCATCTCCTTTCCTCTCTCTGCATGGTACAACCAGCCTGGATAACACTGGAAGCCACCAGTCTGGTGTGCACTGGTCTGATATGAACCTTTACTGATCATGTTTATCCAGCACCTACTCAGTTTGATCTGCATACCGAGGCACATGAAAGCTGTGAGGCAGAAAGTGCATTTCAAAAATGTGATTTTCCTTTCAGATAAATGCGTTTTACTCAGAGCAAGCTGAATTCTAACTTCTCTCCCAGATTTTGCATTTAAAAATTGCTCTTGAAAGTTGAGCAGCTAAGCATCCAAATCTCTGGGGAAAGTTCCAGCATCAGTCTGTAAGGCAGAAACTCTATCTATGCCCTGTGGTTTCTGCTTCAGCTTTTGGCTAGTCTTGAATTTTTTGAATTTTTTTTAATTGTTTTAGTAGGGACAGTTTTGGACGCCTTCGAAAGCCCAGAGGACTTCTGATCAATCAATATAATTGTAGATCCATCCCTAAAATTCCCAGCAATAGGAAAGTTCTTCATTTTCACTGAAGTTACTTGCTGCTACTTAATTGGACCTCTTTAACTGATGTTTGTTAGTTACATCAAAAGTGAAAACAGTGATTGGGAGATCCCCACCCAGCTGTCACTGCCCAAAGATGCTCCTATGGCTTACTCACCTGAAATGACTGCTGCCTTTGCATGAAATTCCCCCACGTAGGACATGATGGTGCACAGGACTACATGGGGGCTTGCTTCTGTATTGTAACTGGGGTCTATAGCAAGAAGAGACTTGTTTTTCCTGTGCGTTCTGTGATATCTCCATGTAATGATTCAAGGGCAAAAGAGAAAAAGCTGCATCTATCAAAAACCACGGAGAGAGTGGATGGTGTGAGGGAATCAAAGAGGAACCAAGAGTTAGGGAGGAAAATAAGGCTAGAGCAATAGCCACACTCCAGTGTGCCAGGACCAAGATGGGAAACCAAGCTGAAAAAAAAATTGGGACAAACAGAGCGAGGAGCTGGGGATCAGAAACTAGCAGAGTGGTGGGTAGAGAATCACAAGAAAAGATGTGTCAGCAGTAACCATGCTTTACATTATAGGTATATGCATAAATATAAATACAAGCACTTTGGGAAAATAAAGCCCAAGTCCCACGCATTTCAAACTGACCACCTGAAAGAGTTCTATTTCCAGCTCCTCCTTGATTCCACTCCTCATCTGTAAGAGGGCAGCAGCACTGTCACCATCACCATCCTCACTGGAGAGCCAAGAAAACAAAACAAGGTTTCTGGAGCACTGCAAAACCCCAGTGGTGGACAATACAGCAACCTCCCAAGAAAATGAACAACTTCTGCCTGCAGAGCTGAGTTTGAACAGTACACAGAGACCACACACAAAATGAGGCAAAAACAAAGTGCTGGATATTTGCCTGTTTTAAGTAAGTATTGCCCCTTCCGTGTACAGAATCAGCCCCCTGCCCTGTGGGGAAGATGTTACGGAATACTATGACTAAAGCTGGTTATGCGGGAGGTATATTAAGGTCTAGATAGAAAACTTGAACACTACTGATACATGTCTTCCGAGTGCTCGTTCACATAATCATTTCCTTTGAAAGCATCTTTTAGTGTAATAGATATAAGAGGGGGAAATGAAATTACTGAGAGCCAAGTGAAAGTCTGGAGAGAAATTAAATACTTGTTCTGCTCTTGGGTGGACTCTCAGATGAGAGCCCCTTGCATGGTTTTCTCTGATTTTGGACCATTTCTGTGAACTTTCCTAAAGAAAAAAATAAAACCATATATATTTAGAAGCCAAAACAACCAATGGGTTTGCTAGATTCAAGTTTCTTCCATTTTCTTTTTTATACATCCCCAGAACCGATGGTAAGTGAATGTCTTTTTCCGATAGTGTGTGCACAAAAGGTAAATACAGCTGTCTGGGGGCTTTTTTTCTTGATTCACCAGGTTCATTTCTAAAGAGCTTGTCTCAGAACTTCTACCCAAGCTCAG
>NW_010433162.1:0-11714 GCF_000710305.1 Buceros rhinoceros silvestris
ATCTTAATAATATATATCATGATATATATATCATTAGTAATGTATATATAGTCATATATAAGCTAATGCCATATCTTTTGTAAACTGAAAAACACTTAGACAAATACCATTATCACATGAACTACCTGCACTAAATTAATCACAAAAAAAGTCATATAGCCTCATGTATACAAAACTTTCTTGATTTAAGTTTCTAGCACTTTAATGATGTTCACAGTTGCTAGGTGGACATTAACTTGGCTAACAATATAATCTATGTAACAACCTTGCTTTTGAACGCCATTTCAGCATTAGAGAAGGTACGAAAAGGAAAAATTCTCCTTAGTTCAGGAAGAAGTATCTGGCAAGACTACTTGTAAAATACACTCCTTAGCTTTAATTCTACAACTGGGCATTGAACCTTTCCAATTGTTTGTGACAGAATACCCTGGACCAGGATTTTGTGATCCCAAGATCTGCCTTTCCAAGCTGAGACGCTGGCCCTCTTCACAGCACAAGCATTAGCCTGCTCTCATCCATTTAATACAAATTTAAGAACATTTACCTTTCTACATTTTTTTCTCCCCTCATCTGTTCTTCTCTGCCTCCCTATCCTTTGATCTCAGACTTCCTCCATCTTGGAGGTGACCCAAAGTTGCTGCTCTGGAAACTGTGAAAACAAACTAGCAGGGAAGAAACCAGGAGTCACAAAAGCAGCCTTAGGAAGTCATAAAATCAGCAGCTTCTAGTTGCCAAATGCCAGAGACCACAGTGTGTTTCATTGCTGCTTCTCTGGAATAATTTTGGGGATGTCAGAACGAGAGCAAAATTCTGGATTACAGGCACACGAGCGAAGTTGGTACAAGTTTTTGCATTTCAAACCACCACAGATTCTGGGAGACAGAATATGGCTGAAATCTGAAAGTGCTTGGAAAGCCGTGCTTGTTTCAGTATTTGGAACAAAAGCCAAACAGTGGTATCTCTATTATTTTTCAATGAAGAGATTGAAACTAGAATGACAGGGGATAGAATTGTTCAGTAAACTAATGCATCTGCTTATTTTCAGTACTGAAAGCTGCCAGAGAGAGGCAAGTACTTTTCACTGTTTGGCAACAGGTTTGGCACACACCTCACAACTGTTCTTTCCCAAGAACCTCTGAGACAGCCCAGCTACACACACCTCCAGAGCAGCTTCTACTCCAGGCTACTGAGGTGAAATACTCCCTCGATCTCAGTGCTTGCTAGGAAAGTGAATGAGTAACTTCATGATACTTATTTTTGGACACCCCAAGAGAAGCCAGCGATACAGCCACGCAGATCAATCTTTCCCTGCCAGTGGCTATAAATGCTCCCTCTGGAACGCTCAACTTCTGCCAGCACATTGATGGAGAAAACGTGCCGATACCAGGAGACCCTTGTTATCCAGATGCACTGCCATTTTCTGGTGAGCCCTCCAATGCCCCATCACCTAACCTAGTAAAAAAACCCCATGTTATGGAAGTAAAGCATAACTGCACCGCTTTTTATACAAGAGAATCATGTGGCAACAGGAACATCTGCACTCCGGTGCCTATGTTTGTCCCAGGACATTATAGCGGAATGTGGGCAGCCATCCCGAGGTTTTTCAGCAGGTAGCAGCACTTGTATGACCAGCAGCATGCCAGCAACACGCTCTGGGATGGCATTAACACACAGAGACCTGCAAGTAAGCAGCTTTGGCCAAAACACTGTCAAGAGATAGCTGAAGGGCTTGGTTTGCAAAAAACAAAACAGAACAAAAAAAAACCACCAAAAAAAGCTGTGCAAATCAGCTGCAGGAATAAAACTATGTGCCATCCTCAGCAAGCCTTAGGGACATGCATACACCTGCAGAATTCACAGTCAAAAGGTGCACGAAGGCTCACACTGTACAAGTTTTGAAGGGACCCAAGTGACACGAGAGCTCATGCCTAACCACTGAAGAATCCCTTAAAGTTGTAACACAGGCAGACGACAGCTATTATGGGCCTGAATTTGTAACTATTTGGCAACAAGGATTTTTTGAAAACGTGAACAGGTCAATTCCCAGGTCATTATTTTAACAACAGTTCTAGATCTGCTGGATGACACACAGAGAGGCATTGGCTGCAGCAGATGTAGTTTGATGCTACTCTTACTATCATGTATATTTAAATACAACACCAATGCAGTACTTTACAGAAGTGCAACAAACACTACCCCCCTTCCCTCCCCGCCGCGAGCTGTTGAGTTTTTAAGAGAGACCTTTTGGGTCAGAATTTAAGTCATGCACTTTGAAGAAATAATCAAGATCCTAGAAGCTAAAAGCAAGTTTACAGTTCTGTTGTGACATCCAGGATGGAAAGACACATCCTGAAACCAACTTTAGTTTCTGCTACATTGAAAAGCAAGTAAATGTCACAAGGACAAATTCATGTGTTAAAAGACAACCTAGATGAAGCCAGACAGCATAGTGCAACTTCTGGTTACAGAGCTACACAAAATGAGCAACTACTGAAATGGTCATGATGCAGACTGGCTGTACTGTCAGTCTTGGGCCACCGCAGTGTCACTGCCTAGAATTAAAAAGCACTTCTTGCTCAGAAAATACTTCCAATAATTACTAAATTGCAGTGTGTAACAATAAGCCCTGCAGTAACATTAGCAAACAAGAAAAACCACAGGAAAACAGCTGGATGCCTCACGAATAACATACAATAAAGTTCTACTTAGAACGCTTCCTGGCTTCATATTCTTCACTGATTTTAATGTAGTTTTAAGATAGGATATTTAAACACAAGAGGAAAGATCCCTGCCTTACTCATAAGCTCGTAAGTTTTTGTTATGACGCACACACATACTAGAGGATTCTTGTACAGAAAAAAAGACTCTATAGCAGGAAAAGGCTGTTGTGGTAATAATTCAGAAAAAACCCTAGAAAACAGGCATGTCCACATAAATTTACAAAAGGTTTAAAACGCAGTATTACAATACCGAAGCATTTCACAGTTCCCTATACTTTAAGCTATGGATGAAGTACTGGCAATTAAATATTCCTCCCACTCCCTCTCTAAGAAAGTTATCTGTGCTTGTTGGTTGGTGTACAAATAATGCTGGTAGAGGTTGGATGAATGATCCCATGTGAAACAGGGAAGAGTTCTCACTGAGCGCTGTTGCTGCCTATCTAGCAAGAACTAAGGAATATCCTGGCATTTACCACCACTGGAAACAGCAGCATCACAAAACTAAACCCCCAGAATTTCTATAATATTGCAGAACACTGGGAAACTGCAAAGTAAGTTGGTAAAACCATTTTACTACTTCTCAGCTCCCAAAAGTGAAGATTCTGTTGAGAAGGAAGTGAAGAGAAGGAAGGAGTATTTGCTGAGCTTAATTATCAAGATATGCTGTGCAAGTTTCAAAGAAGGAGCTTGGAAGGACAGGGTTTTTGGGGGGGAAGTGCGGGGTGGCAAGGATGAGAAAGTCTGAACAATGACTGCAATTCAGGTTTTTAGCAAGCGGAAAATGGACTCCTCACTTTTAAAATAGCTATAAATAGCATTGTGAGACCAGCAGACAAAAACAGAAAGAGCAACTTTTAAAAGGGTCTGCAGAAAAGTGCAAAATTAAAGTCATTATACAGTTAGAACAAGAGACATTTCACAGGCTTATCTATAAAGCAGTCTCTTCTAGCAACACCTAAAATACTTGTTTATGCAGTTATCCTCTGAAACAAGTTGTCTCAGTGAATTCCGATAAGGCAGCTGAGCCAATCTATTAGCTCTCAGCTAGCAACTGCGATCAGGTGCCTGCCTCACTCAAGCTCTCAGAACTTTACTTTTACCTGAGCTCTGCTGCTTACTGGACTACACAGTAATGTTGATTCAACTCACTAATGTAGCAGAAAGTTAACCTAACCAAAACTCTTGTGAATTGAAACTGAACCGGCATATTAAGCAGTAACTGTGAGAGTGAGGGTGTCCATGGACAAGAAAGAGAAGGGCTGGAGCTGCTACTTTTGGCAGCAGCCAAGCGTTAAGTAAGTTCTGCCCTTTTGCCTTTACCGTGCCATTACTTTCCCCAGACTTCTTACAGTTCTGCCTCTTTTTAATACTGGGGAGATATGCAAGTGTTGCTACGATACATACTGAAGAATAGCTAATGTGAAAAAAAATTACCAAGAGCAATGGTATGCTTTTTTTCAAAGAACTGCAGAGTTTAAATGAGCCAGGCAGCCATTGAATTTAACACTCGTTAGAACGTACTAACTTTAAATATACTTTAACTTGTTATAAACATATTCTGCCAAGACTTGATTGTGATCTCCAAATCCTTTTGAACATATTAAAGCTTAAGTGACTCAGGTCCATAAGCAAGGTAAAAGCTTTGCACAGTACTGAGGAACCTGAGAGCCAAATCCCATCTCTTTAGCACCAGCAACCAGAATGAGCCTGGGCAATAACTTGACTAAAAAGATGAAGTTACCTACAACCAGCCAACATGTTGCTGTTCATTTTCACGGTTTTTTCTTTTTCTGTTCATTTTTTAAGGACTCCACTGTAAGAAAACCTGGCTCTTCCCTGTCCCCTACCAAAACCTCCAGCTTTCCCAACACTGCCATGACACAGCTATGTGCCAGGTATAAGAAAGAAGTCTTAGAATTTAAAATTAATGACTAAAGGACAGCAAATGTTAGAGTAAGTCAAATCAGACAGACTGTTGTACACGATATATTTAAACTGCCAGGAGAGTTTAAACCAATCATTAGGCCACATGTCCTCCCACTAAGAACTCCTTACTAAAGGCCAAGCAAATAAGCTACAGAATTAATTGTGTCTAAATCATAGCATATCTGAAGCAGTAGTTGATATTTCTACAGTTATTCTTTAGTTATTTTAAGTCATCAAAATGCTTTTCTGGCTTGAGGTTTCATACCTACCTTTAAACTAAATGACAAAATTACCTGGATTTTCATTGTTTGAAATCAGATTTCCCTCCATATATTAAAAAAGCCGATTTCCTAATGTAATTGACACTGAAATCGCAAAAGGCATAGAAATCACAGGAGCCTTCTACAAAATACACTATTTTGTTAAGAAGTGCTACATGACCATTTACAACAGAATTCTGTCTCTGGGGATTTTATCTGAGATCTCTGGAAATCTTTACGCTTAACTACAGAATAAAAACTCTTGAAATTGCTATATATTTCAACAAATACACATACGTACCTATACTGGAGGTATAATCGGTGGCTCCAAAGATCAACTCTGGTGCCCTGTAGTACCGAGAGCAAATGTATGAGACATTAGGTTCTCCACGAACCAGCTGTTTTGCACTGAAAAGGAAACAAAATAATAATCTTTCAGCAATGAACAGTTTTACAATATTGCAGTGCAGACCACCATTAAGCTTTGGCATTCTTCACCTACTTCAATTCCTAATCCTAAAGTACCATGTTCTTCTACACTGATGCAAGCCACAGACTCGGTAATTTACCATGAAATCAATCCAATTCATCAAGCAGCTATCTTATACTGGACATACCAAAAGAAACCTGGGCGATAAATGGCATCGGATTTTTGGCTGGAAGTTGTCTTTTGCCAGGTTCACTGGTTTGTTTACAAAGAAAGGGGACAGAAGACTGTTCAGTCAAACAGGTCCAAAAGCTCTGGATACTCACCAGAGCTGAGAGTACTTAATTTCCATCAGAATATTCTGGCTCTTTGCTGTTAAAGGGAATATTGTATGAGGCAATAAAGGAAAAAAAAAATTGCCATTGTAGTCACATGTTAATGGTCCACAACTAACACGAAGGCTTCTTTTATACTGCAAGAGATCAGCCACAAAGGATCTAACCTACAGTACTGCCACAACCACTACCTCTGGAAGAATCTAAGAAAATAAAGGAACACAAGAGCATGTGAGCATACTTTTGGAACATGAGTCTATGAATACAGTATACTTCTTTCTTAATTAACACCAAGTGTTCCACAGAAAGGAGCTGGTAGACAAAACCACCTTTTCAGAATCATGACAATCCACTAAGTAGCACAAAATCCAGCAAAGCAGCAAGCCAGCCGTAGCCAACATCCAGCCTTTCAGACACTCCTCTTAGCCTCCAGGGAAGAAGGACTTGCACAACCCACTTAGTCATTGTTAAGAAGTCTGTTTTCTCACAGAAACGACAATTAACAAATTTCCACTGTTAACACAGAGGAAGTACCATTCTTTGCGCATTGTTATATTTCAGTTTCAGTGTAATTCCTATTTCACTCCAGCACCGATGAGGTAGAACGCTGAGGAGGAGACTCCTGAACCACCTGGCATGACGATGCACTGCTTGAATAACCACCATCTGACATTCCCACTCACTACGGGCAAGCGAATTTAGCAACAACAGCTTCCGTGACCTCTCACACATATGCCATAACTATTTTAGTCTGCAAAGTTATAGCACAATCTGAAGACTGAACTTTCCCAGAGTGAAACACGTCTCCTGTCTCAGTGTGGATTCCCAGAATTTCTGTATTGGTTCTAAAATGGGGGCTAGACTCTAAAGATGATTCACTTGACCAGATACTGGAAATAAATGGGCTACTGGGAACTAAGATAGAGATGTCCCCTAAGAGATTCAATTAGAAGTTTTGTTTATCATCTCGAGCTTCCATAGTGTTTGAAATATTAAGTGAATTGATGTACATATGAGTAGACTAATAAAGTGTAACACTAGCCTTTTTAGGTTGCTATGCTACTGCACCTGTCCTCTCTGTCCCAAATCCATTTCACTCCAGTATTTGGTTGTACTTTATTATGGCACAGGATTCGCCCTGTATGACAGTGTATTTATTTTATTTTTCTAATACCTGCATAAATAACAGGCTTGAACTTTAATTCTCTCCCCTCTTGATATCCCTTCCCAGCTCTTTTTTCGCATTCTCTCATGTGAGTTCGTTTTAAGAGGAAGATAAGAGTATCAATAATTTCCCTTCCAAAACAAGTGAAGACCTTCTGAGTAACACAGTGATTTCTTTGCAAAATTGCAACCAGGTTCACTTTGAAGGAAGTTCTTTTCACCAGCTTTCAGGCCACAGATGCACTTACCTTCCAAAGTCGCAGAGTTTTAGAACAGCTGTATCAGGGTCCAGCAAGAGGTTCTGTGGTTTTATATCCCGGTGGCAGATCCCAAAGGAATGGATATAGGCTAAACTTCGGAACAGCTGGTACATGTACAACTAGAACACAAAAACATTGCATAAGGCACACTTTGCCTGTCAAAACAGGGTAAACAACTAATTCAGCACATGCTCTTAAGAGGAACATAATCACTCAAAAGAAGACCCTGCTGAATGCATATTAGTTTTATGAAGATGGGCAAGGTATTCACATACCTTCCCCACCTGCCCTTTGCCACATACCCACACATGCAGTTCAAATTTATTCATCTGTCCTTTCAAAAACGAGCACAACTTAAAATTGTGCCAGCTTTCCAACATTTATGTATGTTTATTACTACCATTTTTTATAAAATAAAAATATTTCGGTTTGCTTTATAAATCAGACTTCATAGAAATGAAGTATTCCAGGTTATTTAAAAAAAATATCAAAAAAACACCCCTAAAACCCCAAAGAAAACCCTTTAGTTGATGAAGTTATTAACAACATATTAAGTCTTGCCCAAGGACTGTGGTAGTGTCTCAGCCTGTCACTTGAGTGAATCTCCCAGTTTTTTTTGGTGAGGAGACAGACTCATTTTAATTTCCAATTGCTGGGCAAAAAGAGAAGGCAGATAAAAAACAGCTGTTCAGAACAACTTAATGCAAGGCACAGCAAACATGCATTCTGAGAGAGTTTTCTCTGCTGTCTTTCCAGGGCTGGCTAACCCCTTTGGAAGGAGGAATACAGCAAGAGGAGACGTTATGAAGCCAAGAGCTTCACAGGACAAAATTATATGGCAAGGGGAGGATGTCCAGCTGCTCAAGCTACACACTTTGGGCTATGGAGAATAAAGTGTTGCTGGATATCATCAGGGATGTATAGCATATACAGTCATAAAGACATGAGAAGCCCTCTTTCAAGGTTGACAACAGGCAGCTGACAAATTATTTGTTACCTTTGTTGTGTCCCCTACAAAGTTCCATTTAAAAAAAAAAAAAAAAAATCAAGCTACAGGCAGGACATTGTACCAGAGATGCACCTCCACGCTTTCCTTTTCTAAGGAACAGTTTGTAAAACCGGGTGCAATTGGTAGATATTGATATCAGGTCATGTTTGCCTCACTTTCACTGTTATCTGTGTCTTTACACTTTCTCTTGCTCCCTTGTTTGGTTTTTTTTTGTTGACAGGGAAGGTAGGAGCAGGAAGAGATTTTTGTCTCTAGGTCTTTAGTTCTCATATTGTTTCTGAAAACCACAACTCTGCACAAGGAAAAGCAAACAAACATGTTTTCTGAACTGCCTGTTCTGGACACGTTATATATGTATTGTGTAAGTGTATTGCAAAATAAGGCAAAAGATTGCTTCAACTTAAGGAGTCAAGTCAATGCACGTGGGATTTAGAAAGTATGCCTTTCATCTCCACACACCAACCCCCAAATTTTCAAGAATTTTGTATGGTGTGTTAGTTACAAATGAAAATTAACAAATATATTACTAGAAAACCTTCCTACAGTTCTTTAACAGTTTCTTCAGTACCCAGGGAAGGGAATCTCTCTGCCTGCCTAAGTATCAACCAGAAGCAAACAAATAGGTATGATCTGACCTTTGTGCAGAAAAGATGTCTGGAAATTCAGAAAAGCTTTAATGACATCAAGGTAACGTGATCTTTTTAAATATGGCATTATAAGAAAGGCTTCTCTTGCTGGAAAAATAAGGACAGCCTTCTAGACAACCTGAAATAGGAAGTCTCAACATCCATTAGAAGATGAAAGAGCTGAAGCAGAATTTTCCTCTCAAAGTAAGAACAATTTTTCCCAAAGTCCCATAGTGAAGAGCAATTAAGGCAAGAGTACTGACAAAAGACATAAGCAATTTATCAACAGCTAAACTAACATTTTGGGGAGCACATATCTTGAAGACAACCTGTTCTACCAACAGACCAAGCAGAGTGAGCTTGCAGTGGAAACTGTAACTGCTGGATGATAAAATTCTGTGCTTTTTTCATTTCTCTGCAGAGACATAGCACTTTCAACTTACGCATATACACTTATGGCACAACACTTCGTTACTGGAATAATTACCATTCATAGCTTTCACCTTTCTAACTTCCATCTTCTTTCAATCAAATTTTCTTAAGCCCACTCATGTTAAGCGTTAACACTTTTGAAGAGGAATCTGGACAACTCAATACAAATCAGGAATGTTTGCTGCTAATTTACATTTAATATTACCTGGATGCCATGTTAACAGGTTAATACCATGTGAAAACACGATCATTCACTAGCATGCAGATTGTGGTCACCCCAACATATAAAAATGGATCTACAAGACCCAAACGGGTCTCATGTTTGACAAAAAAAAAAATCATTTAATTTAACCACTTTGTAAAAGATGACGAAAGATGCGGACAACTTAAGTGAGGGTTTGATGTCAATGTGCATACAAGTATCTCACCCCATTGGTCTCAAGATAAAAGCCAACAGGCTCGAAGTAGGGACAAAAATATGCCTTTCATGCCCACAATAAAAGAACATGAACTCTTACTCATATGCCAGGAAAAGTGGAATATAAACAGATAAGAGAACATTATTCTTCCTGACATCCTCTTTCAGTTCCTGAGCTTTGTATTATTGTGTCTTCATCTCACAAAACTGAAGCTGCTAGTCTCTTTGAGTGTGGGGAGTGTTTTGTTTTTGAAGCAGCTTGGAGACTGACACCAATCTCCCCTACTCACTCCCAAGATTTTTGTAAAGTATGAAATCAGGAGTGCTTGCTTTAAGCCTCTAGTCTCTGTTCTTCCTTCACTGTAACAATCATTTTAATTTTTTTCTTCTTGCTTTCAGATTTCTGAAGATTTAGGGGCCCAGACAACTAATTTGTCCAAAAAGAGGTATCCACAGAAATTATTCCTATAATATCCTTCTTCATCTAACCACATCTATCAGTTACCTACCTTGACATAAATCATAGGGAGTGTCTGTTTGGCCCGACTATAATGTCTGGCAACTCTGTATACTGTTTCAGGAACATAGTCCAGCACCAAGTTGAGGTACACCTCATCTTTCTGGAACAGATTAGAGAAGGGAAAAAAAAATAGTCAGCAATAGATTTGAAGCATGAAGTACACTTAAAGCATTTAGAGAAGCCAACGGGATGAGAAAGCTGTGGACATGTTAAGTACATGCCTTTAGCTGGAGCGTGAACTGCCGCCAACTGGTTTTCCTTTAGGCTTTGAACATGTGCATTAATACATAAGTCAAACTTATGTTTAAGGTCGTGTTAATTAATACGGTCTCCAACATAAGGTATTTACTGATTATAATGGGGACAAGGTTATAATTGTTCTGCCCAGTCAGTATTTTCATTAGGAGTCATTTCAAAGTGACATCTCAGTCATTATTTAAAGCAGTCTATTAACTCTTGAGTCCCTTACCTGCCAAAACCCAAGAAGTGCAAATATGAAACTCTCAAACTCACCCGCAACAACTACACATCAAAAAAGTCTAAAAACCCTACATATTGTAGAAATGTTACTTTGATCTTACTGAATGCCTAGCTATTAAGGGATTAATAATACATATAAAGCATTTGCAGACAATGTTAAAACATTTGCAACCATTCTGTTTACGTGCATTTTGATGTCCCAGTTATCTCCAGCTTAAATATAGGAACTTATTCATGGCAAAACAGAACAAGCCAGAAACAAAGACTCAAGTATCACTTTTGATATCTAGGATCAGGTTAGAGGTCTGTGTGAATGTAACAGAGAAACAACAAAAGTAGCTTTATAATAAGGTACTTTGTTTCAGAATACATTAGTAAAGGAAAGAAGGAACAAAGAGGAATTAAATGACAACGTACTATAATCACATAGTGCCCAACTGTGGAACTGAGAAATTTCAGCAGTAAAGCAGGTCTTAAAAAGACTTCTGATATCTTAATGCAGTCTTCTGTGCAAATCATACTAGGACTGTGAATATATTTAATGTTAGGGGGAGGGGGGGTGGTTATAATTAACTATAACAACCTGAAAAATTATTTTTGAAAGCTAGGTGAATTAATCAGAAGTAACCTTTCCAGCACTTGCTGTATTAACAGCTGAATTTTTCTATAGAGAAAGACAATACATAGAGACTTTACATGGATGGAAACAATACAGAACTCCCAGGTCTTCAGCTAGAATCCTTTGTCAGCAGGCCCACTGACTACGTCTTAATACCTTAAAACAAACCTCATTTAGCTATAGCAATTTAATAATATTACTGTGACTTAACATGTCACTTCAAGCGTGGAGTGTGGTGTATTATTCTCACCGTGCTCTTTTCCTTACCTGTCTCTGTCCTGCCTCAGCAAAGAGGAGCAGTCTCCAATGAGCAAAGAAATGGTACATGGCAACGCACAGAAATACATAATGTGTATTCAAGGTGCTGGGTTTATGTGTTAAGGACTCAGAATTCAAGATCTCTGTTCACCATTACCTGACAATAACTGCTTGTATTTTCAGGACATTTTGATAGCTCTTACCAATACCTCCTAACAGGCCAAGTCACCTTGCAAGGCCCTGCCTATGTGACATTTCCC
>NW_010433162.1:11813-16518 GCF_000710305.1 Buceros rhinoceros silvestris
AAGATGCTCTTTTTAAAATATCATTGCTTAAATGACAGTGGTAATAGCACTAGTATTAAGCAAATGCCAGTGGCTCACTAACTTGTATCTCCTCTTAAGGTACTTCTGCAACATGGACAAGGAGCAGCAGCCTCTGAAATCCTGCCTACACTGGTGCCTCTCCAAGTGCCATCCCAGGAACTGGCTAACAACATGAAGGAATCTGGAGTCCAGGGCAGAGAACAAACTTTCTGAAATGGGTAAGGAAGGACAACCACCAGCAGTGCAGAGGAAATACCAGATGTCCACAAATGTGCAAACATATGCAAGAAGTTTACATACTTGTATTTTAGCACTTTCCCTTCTGCAACAAGAAGTTCTTCTTTCCCTGACTCTCAATCCAAGCCAATAAAAATCCACCATTGTCTCTTCTTTGGTCAGACCTTTCAAGGCTTTCATTATGAAGTACAGAAAATAAACATACTTCAAAATCAAAGTTAACTTATGCCTGGTAAGGCAACCTGTACACTAAGAGAGAAAACAGTCTCATGAAAATGAATTCCATTTGATTCAGTGCAGATACAACCTGATGAATATGTTGAATGGTTGCCTCTTGGAGAATGGGAAAGTCTTATTGGCAACAAGTCACTGCAGAGTGCACTCTGAGGCTGATTACTTTCATTCAACAATTCGTGTTCTATATATCAAAGATTAGAGAGACAGAAAAAACTGAGCAGAAATGGAATTATAGTGATTTCATTATCCTTTCATAGTACAAGCAAAAGGAGACATGTAAAACAGTAATACGTATGATCATTAAACCCTGTCTACATACTTCACATCAGTGAGTTTTGAGAATTACAGAACTCTATAGTTCATACCACCTTTGCCTCACTTTTCTCTCCTCCATTTTTATTTTACATTGTTGGAGATCAGACTAATTCAATGGCATGACATGCCACAAGCACAAAAAAACCCCCCAAACCTTAAGGCACCCGAACTGTAGAGATTTTGCACTCCCCACCAACACGGATGAGTTTTGATGCTATCCACAGTACTTAAGCAATGTGGGCTTTGTGTGGTATTGCTCCTGTGTAAACACGTATCACACATTATCACTAGAGCACAAAGGCACACGAACACCTTTTCCCCAGCCAACACTAGAGTTTTAGTGTACCATTTGATGCACCCAGAACTTTAATAGGCAACTATAAACGCAATGCTTATGATGTGGGCTATGTAAGTAGCTGCATATTCCACACCTACCACAAGCAACTGACACTTCAGAAGCGCTCTAAATAACTACTTTCATGAATTAAAGATGAATCAAGTGTTCAGACCTACCTCCTCCTGCGTCACCTGGCACAAATCTGATAAACATTCAGAATACAGTTATCAAGAGCCTTCATCCCTATCTGCAAGCAGGAACTCGATGAAAGTAACAACCAAGTTACCTGGATTCCCTGAACAAGATTCAGGACAGGCTAGAAAGCAGTCATGGCCTGACAAGCTCTGAGGATGATGTAACCTGGTTTGTCTACCTCATGCATTCCTCCTAAACACATAATTTTCCAGTGACCCAGATGTATTGCAATAGGAAACAGGGTTAGCTCAAAGAGCTTGCCAAATGAGGGCAACTGCCTGAGCATCAAGCGGGAGGATCAAGGCTTATCTTTCCATTACAGGAAGCTTTTTTCAAACCCCACCATGTATTCCACATGACTTGTTTCCACACCGCTCTTTCAATATTGCTGAGCTGGCAACAAACCAAGGTAACCTAACTGTCAGGATCACCTCTGAAACGGCTCTACAGAGAACAGAAAAGTCCAGAGGAGACTGCAACATACAAATGACAGTCAAACACAAGATGTCACTAAATAACTCATTTCTTACAGACCTCAGGATTAAATAGATTATCTTTCCTCAGCGGGTGAAGTGTTTATGTGTATTCATGTTCTCCTGTGTTTGCTGCTATGGTTATGACCATGTATTTTTTAAAATAAGGTGAGGGCAGGAAACCAGATGCTGAAATACAGGATCAACGTATTTCATCAGGATTTTGACTTTAGAAACAACAGTCATGTACCTGCAATTGCCTTAAATGTTAGAAGCTGCTTTTTGTCACTTGGCAGATAAATTCTCAGCTGACAAACACTGCTCTGAAACAAGCTACAGCAAAAACCCACTGCCTTGGCACTGAACCACTCTGCACCTCAAGAACTGACAATACAGGCAGCATTCCACTTTGGTTGGCAACAGTTCATAAAAGTAAATACTAATACAGACTATGCCATAACAAGAGACATGAGAAAGACTAGGACACAAGAGCCAAAACATTCTAACAATCAAATTTGTGATCAAACAGGCTGCAAGTACAACTACTTTAGCACATGACCATTATGTGTTACGTGGCTGAAGACTGAGTGAAATTGAAAACTACCCTACTGACACAGCAAAAGCTGCATGGAGGTCTCAAACAACACTTTTAAAACTCTTTCCTCCACGAATCCACACAAGTAATCTGGTTTAAGCTCCATTCAGCTGAGCTTAACTATGGCCAATATAAAGCAACAGTTATCAAATTCAAATATTTACTCTTCTGGATTGTTTCTTGCAGGGAAGGTACAAACATTCTTTCTCTATTATCATCCCCCGCCTCAAACCCCAAATTAATCTTGAGTGGTTTCTACCAGCTTTCATTATTTCCCTCCCCCCCTTGTAATCTCACACACACTACATTTAGAACACGCATGCATAAAACGGCAATCAACATTAGTCAGTCACAGTCCAACTATTTACCTATTTACCACCAACACTATAATAGAAGTCAGGGAGGTCATACATGTCAAACAACAGACTGAAGGCAAAAGGAAAAAAATCACAGGGTGTACTCCGAAGAATAAGTCAGCATCTAGTTAAGATGTTAGAAGTTCTCCTGCACTGTCAGTCCTACCTGGAATCTGAGCAAAATTTATCTGAGCATTAAGTAATAGAGTAAAAAGGTTAAGAAACTATTCTGGGCGTTCTTTTCTCCTAGGGTGACTAAATTTACTGGTCAGCTTTTGGAAAAGTGGTGAACATTTCAGTTTTCACCTCCTGGCAGATCAGTAACAGTGCAGTGGTGGTTCTGATATGGTTTGCAAGTTGGTTTTTTGCTTTTATGCTTTTTTTTTAATCCAGGATCATTTAATTGAACTACTTTTTGGATGGACTCCATGTGATCAGCTGTACAAGCACAACTGAGAGGAGATGAACTAACTTTGCATTCGGAGAAAAATGTGGAACTGCACTCTGAAGAAACTCACTTTACCTGCCTGTTCAAGCTAAAAGCACACAAATAAGTGATAAACCTAAAATTAAGGCCTATGCCTCCAGAACGGATGAGTTATTGAAATTATCCCAAGGCATTAGTATTGGGGCTATACAAAGTAAATAAGCCAGTCAGTTTACTCAAAGGGATCCCATTCTCTTTTCTCTATGACAACACCCCACCAACAATGTTTCAGAGGTAGGTGCTACACACAAAGCTGTTACTGACAGGATGCCAGCTAAGCAAGGTTTAGGTCAAAAACTGCTAAAGGATTTAATTTGGATTTGGAAAGCAAGGAAACTGATTTTAGTATTTCATGCGGATTACACCTTTCAGAGTGATTATTTAAAAAACAGTGTCAGCATGAGGTAAGATATGTCTTTCACCTTGGCTTAGCCATCTAGATTTAGACAACATATGACGTTGAAAGCCATAGTTTTTGCTCTAGATTCAAAAAAGATTATTTTACTTTTTCTTAAGGCTACAACCAGCACACACTTCACATACCCTTAACAAATACCATGAGAGACCCACCTTCCTTATCTTGAAGGCTGACATAGTGTATTAAATATACAAAGACTTTGGACCCACTTTCAAAGATAAAGTGAGAATTTGCAGCCTTCCTACTAACTTCTGAGTAGCCATGACACACAGGAAAACTTTGAAAATGTAAAAAATGTTGTAGCTGACCTTATTTGTATGAGGAATGATGACATCCAGTGGCCACATGTGCCTGTTTTTACTTACAGTTTACAATCACATCTATTTCAAAACAGAACTGTGACTGCCACCAAAGTACAGGAAACATAAGCCTAGACTTATAGCTGCAGTTTCACAGATATAACTCCAGGGGTTAGGTGCAGTTGAAGACACAACTCCAGTGTTCAGAAAGATACCAGTACTTTCTATCAGTACTGAAAATGTTGGGCAAAACACCTCCTCCTTTCCTATTCCCTCATGGTTCATGACTGAGTTTGAGAACTGAGACATGTCCCAAGACTTCTTCTGTTCCTATATCTAACTTGTCAAAACTTAGCAAGTTGTTCTGTAATGCTCATCAGTTTTCAACATAACACAACATGATGTAGGCAGGAACTGCCAACTGGGTCAGCTGTGATGGTAGCATAACAGCAGAAGTCATGCCTCCCAATATAATTCAGATTTACAATCTTTCCTGGGTCTTGTTCCAAGATAGTTCATTTGCCATTGTCCACCTTTGATCACAGAGTCTAGGCTCTTTGGTGATACACTAAGCATTTCCCCTTAATAAAAAAAGGGACATTTTCTGAATAGTTTTCCCCTCTAAGAGAGTGCAGTAAGGAAAAAACAAAAAAAAAAAAATCACTCATGAAGAGAATCTGGGAATTCCTGATGGTTCTCATTTACTTTATGCCCTGTAAATTCCTTAAGCTTTTA
>NW_010433162.1:16641-41900 GCF_000710305.1 Buceros rhinoceros silvestris
GTGAAGCTGGAAAGAGGGACCCAATATCTAAGTGGTGGGATTCATTTGTGATCTTTGATGCAGGCAGTCTGTGGAGATTTGAAACGCAGCTCCCAAGCAGGGATTGTGCCATAAGCTGGCAATAACTCTCTTGGAAACTGAAATTGTTGGGATATTGTTGGGATCACTGGGCTGTCCTGCGTACCTTACCAAGAAAACGAAAAGCAGAGTGTTTGGAGATCCATGTTTTTTCTTGCCTGTATACTACCTTCCAGCTGAAATTTCGGAATTAGGATATAGCTATGACAGCAAACCAGGCAAGACAGTACATGACAATGACTCAAACTATATCCCTGCCTCAGGACAAACAATACAAGCTGATCTCCTAACGGCCATCCGGGGCAGATGAGAGCAGCAGCTAGAGCTGGCAGAGGAATGACTTGAGAACAGAGGAGTGACTAACTTGATGTACTGGTCGGTTCACTAGTCTAGAGAGAAATCATGGAGATTCCCATTTCCATGGCACATATCTAGCATATTGAGGATCCAGCCACTGCTACCTGCTCCACTCTTGGGAAGTCCTACTACAGGCAGACAAAACTACTATTTCTATTAACACAAAACCAAAGACTGCTCGTAACTACAACTAAGGTTATTCCCAGCATTCTGTGAGCCCTAACAGCAGTAACTTATAATGATTATCTGATGACTGGTGCTCTTTTTGAAACGAGCTTGGCAGGCCTCAGGCAAGGACTACAGAGATACCAACATCACAAAACTCCTCATAATTGGCATTAATTGCTCCTTTGTTGACAGCAGAGCAGATCTGCCAAGGATTAAATGGATCATAGTAACTAAATTCATCTCTAGTGACGGCCCTTCAGTACATTACTTGGCTGGTGCAAAACATTCATACAGGCTTTTGTAGATCAAAATGGGGCTCAAGACTCTTAATTGAGCTTCTTGTGCAAGAACTTTAACTTAAAAAACCCCAAACATGTTCAATTAAGAAACCAAATGGTTCAACTACAAGTAGTCCATTTTAACAGGGAACAGAATGGATGTTTCTTACATGAGGACTCACGTAAGAATTTATTATTCATGAACATTCACAAGAAAGGATGGTGATGTCCATGCCTCTTTGAAGGTGGAATATATGTCTCTTCCTAACAGGAAAATGAACCAGGAGAAACATGAACTGTTCAGCAAGCCCAAACTTGCAAATGAGCCAGTTGCTTCCTTCTTACAAATTTCTTCTTTGCGGTTTAATACACTGCTGCCAAAGCACACATGTGAGATAGTGCACAGCAGCTTATAGTTGCAGCTCAGCACGTATTTCCTGCATGTTTATTTTAAATCTCAGTCTACGGGAGTAAATTTCCATCCTGAGTCTGCATGGACTTTTGGCTGCATGCCCTTACAGCTAAGGCTATATAAGTCTAGAAATCAATCAGATCATGCAGAAAGGGCAGCTCAGCCTCCAAAAAAGAGTCAGCATATTGCCTATTTGTGATCTCTCTATGCTTCCATATATGCTTTCTCTCACTCCTCTGAATGCCAAGCCACCTTAAAGAGGGGGAAAAGACAATTAGTTACATAAACAGAGATGCAATTACTCAACAAAAACTGTATTTACTTTACTTTTATAGGATCTGATGCAGGAAAAAATCTCTCCAGAGACTTATCTTCCTCTTTTGGGCACAGTTATGCATTGATCATACTACTAAACACTCAAAAACATACATGCAAGAAAATCTGACAACTACAAACTACCACAATGGAAGATTTAAAAACAGAAAGGAGGGGCGGGGACAGGTGGGAAGGCTGAGATGGAGGATTAGGAATTCATTTTGGGTTTTACACAATTGAATAATATTACTCAGCAGACACTGATTTAAGAAGTTAGATTATGCTACAAAACATCAGGGAATACTCTCAGCAAAAGGAATCAGAAGGATTATTCAGTATGTCCATCTCTGCCCTCCCTCGGAACACGGCTCAAAAGGTTCTCAGCAGAATTAGCCTAACAAGGATAGAAAGCAAGACCATCTCCCCACGCTTCAGTAAGTCAACATTTACTTTTATATATCATGCTAAATGCAAGGGAGTCCCTGAAATTAAGGAAAAGCAGAAAAAAAAAATCAAACCAGAAATATACACCTTCCTAATACAGTCTGATCTCCCAGTGGCAAGATGACAGGCAAACCACACATCTTGTTCAAGACCTTATCCTAAGGCAGAATTCCAAAAACTATCAAACACTGCAGAGTTGGCTAGCCCTGTCATCCTGCCCATGTCCTCCAAGGATTACCTAGAAAACCACAAATCACAGGAATATAGCCTGGAAAAAGACTTCTGACTATTTCTACAAGGAGACTGTTCCACGTACAACTCAGCCAATTATTTGGTTGTTCTTCCTTTCCCTCTGGTTCATGCCACCAATTACAATTACATGTTTTGGACTACTAAAAAGCACATTAGAGCTAAGACAGTCAGTGCTCTGCTATGAGATACTTCATACAGCTTCAGGAGAGAAAAAAAGGAAAACAGAATCTACTCTGGCAAATTCATTAAGGAAGAATCTTCCAAAAATAACTGGGTTATCCAACAGGTCTGACAAACTTACAGAAAGAATGAACCAAGGAGGAAATAGTTTATAAAAGCAACCTGAACATCAAGCCTATCATCCGTCATAGTAATACATATAATGTGCTCTCTTTGAGCTCCCAAACTAGAAATTACTAGTAAAACATGATCAATAACCAGTCAGTACTCAGAAATTATATATATACAGAGAAATATAAATTTATGTGTGCCTGTGAATATATATACACACACACCCCTATATAGGTATGCCTATATAAAGGCAAAATAAATTCAAAGATGTTCAGAAAAAAGGGAGTCACCCAGTCACATAAAACAAGGGAGAAGAAATCAAAGCCACATTTGATAAAAGACCTCCACACTACCATGGCTGGATTGCTTTGGGGGGCGGGGAATTCAAGAAGGAAGTTTAAGCACCTGGGAAACAAAAAGAGGAGTTCATCACAAGGGAAGATAAGAGATGGGGAGCTCAAACACTTTAACCAGTTCCACAGATAGCCCCTAGAAAAAGCTAACAAAGTGCCAAATATCTACAAACCAGCTACAATTTTGATGCAGGTAAGGAACAGTCTTAACAGCAAGCGTTATTTTGAACTGTTTTTCTATTTTATGCTGTGTTTTGGTTTTTTCCAGGTTTCTAATCAAGTATTAAACCCCCTGTTTTACAAGAATAAAGCCAGTTTTAAGGTTGCCTGGTGCTTAAAAATGCCTAGTGATTAAAATGGACTGAAGTGGTTATTAGCACATAGCTTTCAAAGACTGCCAGTCTGACTGGATTTGGAGAAATCCTTTGTGGTACCTCTGAAACAAGACAGATTTAATCTTCTCTGACACTGGCCAAAACACAAAGAAAAGTCTCTGGGCTTAAGAGATGCTGGTGTCAAGCACCAGGGAAGAAGGAAGAATTCTAAGGAACACTCCTGAAGAAACGGGTAGCAATCACAGTGGTCTTTATGCAAGAGAATGCTTGACATAGAGGTATCAAAATTAAGTCCACTGATGAACTGTTTCATTTAAAGGATCAGCAGTATAATAATTACCTCTGAAATCTTGCCATCACTGCTAGACTGGAGTTTATTAACATAAACACAGATTAATGGCTGTGGACTGTTAAGTTCTTCACAAAGACAACAGACAACAATTGCAAGCCCCACTCATCTATGCTATCACATCTTCTGCTATATGTTCCTTGGAATTTTACATTACTTTGTCCACTGGCCTTGGCTTCAAGAATCACTTTATATAAAGCTCTGGGTACCTAGCACCTAAATCTGCAACTGCTTCCTACATGTCCTTCCTGGTTAAACAGATGGGAACATATACTTTTCTCCCTTGTTCTCCACTTTCCAAAAAGCCAGCTTGATTACAAGGGTAGTAACAAGTAAAAGATGTTACTGCTTCCCAAACAAAAACATGAGGAGAAACTTATTATTATTATTCCTTCCCAGATGAGCTTCAGAACACCAACTTGCTGCTCCATGAAGCTTTTCCCAAACAGCAGCCTAGGAACTCACACACAGTTATCTTCGCATGCTGTCACTTATATGGAAATACTTGCAAGCCAACTATGTATCATTTTGTATTAACTGGCAAGGAGACTTCGCAACCTGAACCGCAACATCAGGATGCTGAGGTTCTGCTCGGTGCACGTCTGCCCTAGGGACTAATTCACATTTGTCCCATTTTGCAGCAGGGTAGCAGTGGAAATCTCAAAGGACAGAGCAGAGGCATGAAGAGAGAAGAGCAGCAAGTAATGCAAAAGAAAAAACTTTTTTAAAAAAAAAACCTAGCGTTGCCAAAAATCAGCCATGTGGAGTTCAAACAGCAGAGTGGAAAATCCAGTCTCAAGCTCAACATCAAGTTAAAGATTTCCAAAAGAGTTTTACTCAAGTTACTGTTACACAAAGGTTCCTGGAACAGCGTTCTGAGAAGTTTTAAGACTTCCACTGTTTGCAGGACATTGCCAAAAGCCGTTAGATGAGGCAGTTGTCTTCTGCTTGTCTCAAGAAATTCTACTTCACTCTAGCTAAGTTACAAGCTGGTTAAAAAGCAAACAACAACCCCTCAAACCAAGCCCTCCGGCACAGCATTTCCCTTCTTGTACTCATGCTCTTTTGAGGAATTTCTGGTTATATGCTAAATGAGCAGAATATAGTTAAAACAGCTACACCACACTACCAACAGAACACCAAGAGCCACGTAACCCTGGAAATGCTTCCTTTCACCAGGAAAGGGGAAAAGAAGGAAAGGGAAGGGTTGATTTAAAAAAAAAATCAAATCACATTCCTCTTTTATTCCAGGAAAGTGGTTTTGCAAGCTTCCATAGGCAAAGGCAAGGTACACAGACAGATCCATCCACCCCCATCCCCACCCAAGCATCTTTGAGAGGTAACAACAGAGCTCCTCCAATTATCCATCTGTGCACTGCAACAAACTGCAATGACCTGCCACCAACAACTTATCCCGGAGAGGTCAGCTCCCTCTCTAGCTCCAAAGACCATGAAGTGGGTGGGTTGCCTCTCCTGTTGTATTGACCTCCTTTGTGGCAATAGCAGTTAATAGCCTTTCAGTAGCTATCAGCTCTCGTATACAGTCTTTTACAGCATTGTGGACATGTGTGTACTGGCAGCTGAAGACAACTGAGAATGTAATCTGCTTTAAAAAATGAAAAACAGTATTTACATAGTATTTATATTTAGTATTTATATAAATTGTTGTATAACTTCTATAACTATTTTTATATAAAGACCAGAAGAACTTCAGAAAGTCATGTGCCCCATTTCCCTGCCACAGAGCTTACATGAACCCCCACGTGGGCCAGAAAGGCTTTGTTTTGTTTGATTTCATGGATGACCCTGCATTAAGCATGAGGTTAGACCAAATGACATCTTGAGGTCCATTTCACCCTGAATGCTCCCATGATTCCTAAAATGCTGCTACATACACACACACACAAAGAGGCTGTTATAACTACACATTAAAACAAAATCTTGTCACCCCTTTTCAAAGAACCCAAGGAACTTCTACACCTAAACTAAAAGAAAAGATAAACAGCAGCGTCTACTTCTTGAGATTTATTAAATCCAGCTATTTGCTCCTTCTTCAGGTGCATAAGCATTCTGGCAAATGCTACAATCACACTATCATATCATCATTTGTTCCCCTCGGCTTTGAAACTCAGCCTGTGTATGAAACAGTCGCACAAGGAAGGTGGACAGAAGCATACAGAGACTGGGTCTGGGACAAGTCACATAAGTGCTTTAAATCTAGAATGCTTACTGCAGAATCCTAGAAAACATACCTGCACATATGGAAAGGTAATACTAGAACATGCAAATGAAGCCTGGCTGTGTTCCACTAAATTGAAAGGCAGCAGTGCATATCCAAATCTGTTACGCTGCTGCTGTGCTATACTAACAACATTGCTCCTCATGGACCACACACTTCCACCCAGAAAAAGATTTGCTCCAGCACAATCTGTTGGGCTTCACTACAGCATTTCTCCACTGTTACCACATCTGCTATCCTCACACTCCTGTCTCTAGAAATTCAAGAGTTCAGTTATACCCTAGATGGTTACCAGGAGGCATTGCCTTATTCTTCATTCTTACCTTCTCTCCACTAGAGTAGAAGAAATAACGCAATCGGACAATGTTACAATGATCCAACTTTCTCATAATCTGGAGCTCTCGGTTCTGAAACAAGAGAAAAGCAACGAATTAGAAAACACTCCTTTCTCAAAGTTAGAGTATCGTAATGAACGCCTTAATATACAGATACAGAAGCTGACAAAACTAAGAATCCAAAGAAAAACTAAAACTGGAATGAAGCAACAGTTTTTACCGCAAACAAGTTTTTACACATTTATTAGTCTTTCCTCCAATTAATCACTAACAACATTGACATACTTTGATTACATTTCCTCTCTAGAACAAAGGTCCACAAATCCATCACAAAATCCAAGAACTACCTACTTACGTAACCAAAGTTTCAGGAATAAAAGGCAAGCTGACATTAACTTTCCATTTTTATTTTCTGATCTTACAATAGTACAACACATCACCCAGAATAGTTGGAAGCCTATCCTCCTTGAATATAACAAAAATACTGTAAACTATGTAAAAAGCAAACATAACATTTCCACCTACATGCCTGTTCTCCTTCACAGTACAAAAGAGGTTTGCAATACAAAATCATTTCCTGTACCATTCTCTCTGCAATACTAAAAAAGCACCTGAAATTGAGTAGGCAGCTCAGTTCCCACTTCTGTCCAACCAAGGTTTAACCAGGTTTAGGCAGACAGAATACAGTGGTATTTTCCCATTTTACATCAGCCTGGAAAAGCTGTTAAAATAAGTTCATTACATGCATGATAAACGAGGGATTTTACTGCAACATCCACTGTAACTGAGCCCTAAACACATGAGGAATCTTACAGCTTAGCAGATAAAAAGGAGTGAAATGTTGAATTCCAAGTAGGAATAAAAACAAGCAAGTAAAATTAGCACAGTTATGCTTGTTATACTTCATTCCACAGCTGTTGCTACAATACTCCTTTCTCCTATGGTCACATTTACACATCGCTGTTTTTCCTTCCTCAAGTACTATACAATCCACAGCTTCAAAAATAGAAGTTACTCAAATTTTTACTTGGATTACAAGGTGGTAATCCTGCATCCTATCTAGCTAGGACAAATACACTAGACTAATACACTAGTCCTGCTAAGATCATCAACTCCGGCCAACTTCAGGAATATTTAGGAAGAAAATTCTTTAGCTGCTACACTTTTTCATATTTAAATGCATAAAACTAACACCTACTTTGTGTGGTGCAGCTGTTGAAATAAGGATTTCATATTCTATATATCAAGAGGGTCACCTACAATGCCTATCACCATGATTAAAGCTTAAGAAACTCTGCAAGAACCACTCAGAGCTTCTCATGTGACTGTGGCTACAAACTCTGCTTTTAGTTCCTCTAAGCCATGTAGCCTTAAAAAGAGAGGTGTTAGATAGGATGCAGTATCATTAATCCTATCATCCCTGCCACCCACTGACTGAAAAAATACTTCAGTATTAGCTAGCTCTTTACAAACACGAGTGGTATCTCACACAATTATCAGTTGGCAATTATCCAGCTAGCAGTTAAGAAGAAAGCAAGTCCTTCCCTGAGCATGCCCAGCTTCTGAACAGATTAAAGTCTAAGTCCGTTAGGTGCACACCAAGACAGGCCTATTCTGTAGGCTAAAGCAGGGAGAAACCTTTGAGGCTTTCACCTAACTCCTGAAATCCCATGGAGTGAATTTGTGAAAGAGGAATACAAGCTTCATCACATAACCTTGTCAACATGCCTCACATCTCACAGAGAAAACATTCCCTTGGTAGTAACAGGAGCTCAAATATTGTCCACTTACTCTTTATTAAATGCTTTCAAAAAGAAGTCCAGTGTCAAAGTCATGGCTCGGTTCCTGTGACACGTGGCACAGTTCTGACTTCACACCAACAGAGAGACCTCATCCGCCTGTCTCACCCGAACCGAACATCACTGCTAGCTCAAGTGGTGTCTCCCTGGACCTTACAACCTAGCACAGATTTCAGCTAGTGAGCTGAAACAGGGATGGCTCTAGATCCTGTCACTGAAACACCAATTATAACAATATAAATTTCTCCAGATGGCTTTTATAGCACTTAACAGTGTTACTACAGGACTGAACCTATCACTGCAAGTTCCAGCACCTTGACCAAATTCCACCAGCATCTCATAGCACAATGTGAGTAATTTCTTCCTCCCATTCTCCCACTAGCTGTGGGATGGGAATAATACTACTTCTCTCATGGAATTACTGGAAGAAACATGAATGCACTAAGCATTAACGTGCAAATATTATTTTGGCAGTATCTTTACTAGCTCCTTAAAATATCCATATCTATTGAGTCAGGTTATAGCTTCATGTTCTTTAGATAGTATGCATATGCTGATTGGATACACTGGAAAGACATCAGCAGAAGTTATTCTAACACTAGGCTGAAGTTATATTTATACTCTGGTATCTTATCCTAGCACTAGCACAGTCTGTGCCCACTTTAATGCCTTCTACTCTGATCTGTCTCCTTCGCTCTCATCCTGACCATCTGCTGCAGCTGTACAAACAGTGCTTCAAGAGGTGCTAATATCAGGGATAACTCATAAACCAGTTACACAGTAACCTATATCTCACATCCTGTGACTAGACAGAAGGAAACAAATTTAAACTGTCATCTTAATCAAATAGTCACCTCAGCCATTTAAAACCAAGCTGACTTCTTATGACCACTCCCTGGTGGAGTTAAAACTGGAACTACTTGAATAGTTTCAAAGCTCGAATTGAACATGGCAAAGGAGCAGCTACTGATGTTGATGTTAACAAACTGATGCTTTAAAGAATTAATTTTTTTCCCAGATGAATACTTCAAGAAGTCTCACTTTGTCATGTATTTCCCTGTATGCACCTTAAACAAGTAACAGCCTTTTCACATTATAATGTGGGCTCTTAATTACCAGTGCACAAATGCATGGGGAGTGGGGGAATCAGATTATAAGGAGGGAATCTTTAGGGAAGTGAACAGTGACAGATGTCCTACACCGAGTACAAGAGAGAAAATGCATGTCTAAATATAATGCAAACTAAAACCATTTCAAAACATGGTCATGAGAAAGGCTGACAGTGCATGACCAAAACACAGGGTGGATGAAAACAAAGCTCGTGCTTATCCTTAACTCATCATTTTCATCTTCCAAGAGACATGGATGCAAAGTCAAGACTCAAGGAGTTATTCTTTATACCCCATTCTCCCACCCATTCACATGAACAAAAGGGTTTAGTTTTCTTACTGAACGAGAGTATCAGGCTTAGTAAGCACTGAAGAAAGCAATATCCTTCCATGCCAGCCCTGCCCCAAGAGACCAGACTTCTGTTCACACCAAAATACAGATTTTGTTAAAGATCTGTAACTTCAAAGCATAGCAAATAAAGGTCATATATGAAGACTCATGCCTGCTCTCCAAAGTTACAAACCTGGTTCCTTGTAACTGTGCTGATGTAGCAGCAGATATAAAACCACCAAAGCAAGATGGTTTCTGCCTCACTACTATAATCTGCTATTACACACCAGGATAACCATCACCCCTCTACACACACAATCCCTTCCCTCTCCATCCAGAGATTTTTAGAGCTATGCAGTTTGCATTCATCACCCCTAACCTGGATCTTCACCATTTTTTTATCTCTTCCCACCCCCTTTTTAATCCTTCTTTTCCCTTCCATCTTTTACAACAGAAGATAAATGGACCAAAACAGAGATGATGCCTTACGGACTTGCAACTTCCTGAACTGGACCAGAGGAAATGAAGATGGAAGATTTTGTACGGCTCACGTCAGCACATTATCAATGTATACCCAATAAAGTGCAGAAATATCACATGCAGGCAGTTCAGAAGAGAATACCTCAGAGTTTCCTTAGCTAAAGGGCATGCTGGGATTTGACTTTTTTTTTTTCCCCCATTCTGAAATGCCTGTTTCAAGTCTCAAAAAGCTTCTTTGAGGATTATGTTCAAAGCAGATGATATGGGAGAAATTTGTATTCTTGCTTTGTGTAACACCAAGGACACGACCTGGTTCTTGTGAACCAGGGTAAGATTGTCTATGTCTTGTCCTTTTAAGAGAAGATATCTTTTTGATTAAAAGGCAGGATAAGCTACCAATCTATCAACAAGCAACTTCAGCATCAGTTTTCTTGCTTAAATTAAGGTCAGCAACTACAGTTAATTCTAATTTTTTGCATTTTTAAACTAATTTTTATTCCTGTTGGTGGTAATACCTTCAAATGCTGAAGCTCAGTACCTTGTGTTCTTCTATCAGGTTGGAAAAACAGAAAATGCAGGGTAATTGTCACAGGAACTCTAGCATTACAGACAGATGGAAGCAGCATAAGTAGATCCAAATTTCTCAATATACACAATCCTCCTTCTCTTACACGTCATGTTTACAGTTTCCTCCTTTCTCCTGCTTCCATTGTATTTCTTACTCTCCAGTAAAGGTTTTCCCACAGTAAAGCGCCTGAGCAGGGAGCCATGGGCAAAGCTGAGGAAGAAACTAGTTTCCAGTGGGAGACATGAAGGCAGTGACGAAGCAGCAGGGCTTACTTTTATTTCCTGCTTCCTTCCACTTGAACAGCCTGAATGACTAGTCACCTCCACTCACCTTCACCCACCGCTCTGTTGTGCCTGCCCAGAGAACAGGTTCAGGCTGAGACCTTGAGAGATTTAAAGCATTTTCACAGAGCAGGAAGATGGTTCTTCATCTTGACCATTCTCCACCACAAGAAAAAAGGCCAGACTCCAAGCACAGGGCAGCAGGCACGTCTTTCAATATGATCCTAGCCAGCTACACTTCATGCCTTGCAGAGACAGCTACTTGCAGGACTTTTGAACCTCCAAGACCCAGCTTTGTAAAACCTATTGAGACAAAACGCTCCAGACCAGAGGAAGCCACCCTCTGTAGTCTCCATAAGCTGCCTATAGTACAGAAACAGCACTTGACACGTTACCAAGGGGTAGTGAGATCACCAAGATTAGTATAGTTTCACTAATATCATTACTAAAGCTCCAATCCTAATGTTTGGTTGATACTAAGCTTAGTGGGACAGAGTGCAAAATAAAAGCTGTAAGTCTTTTAGCTCTAAAAGTTCCTGAAGCTTCCTAATGCATTCCTCCAAAGGTGACCTCAAACACCAATAAGGCTACTTTTAACAGTCTTGCTGTCAGCAAAAATATTACATTAATTATTCTATGGCTCACAGAACTGTCTGTCTTTCACAAATACATGATAATTCAGGCACTTTACTGAATAAAGGCTAATTCCTACATTCTCCTATATTTGCCCTAAACTACCAGTGAAAGCAATCAGCACTTGGAGGAAAAAGAAGCATAAAAGGGGATTAACTACAGAGGCCTGGTCTAGGTATCTGCCCATGCCAGTCATCAAAAGCTCACCACCCATGACAACTCCATTTTGCAGGCAAGCAATTTCAAGCAGACATAAATGTCAACAGGGATCGCAGTATTCCTCATTTACATTTGAGGCACCGATTAAGAGAAAGCCCCAGCCTCCCTCTTCTGCCAGTCTCATCCTATTTCCAGTACTGGCAGATCTAAGTTAGCACAGTCTCCATCTAGCATGATAGTCTCAAACTCAGACAAGCATGACCTTTAATCTAGAAATACAGGACAATACCAACAAACAAATCCTATATATTAAGTATCTATATCTATCACCTACTGAGAGCTCTAACATCACAACAACTACCACCCAGTTAGTGCTGGTCCACTGACGATTGTTAACACTTGCAGCCCAATGGGCCTGATGCACAGGTCAGAAAGTCCAGTTATGCCCTGCTCCAACCTCTACTAGTGTGTACCACATGCACGTGCGTAAAAGCAGCTTTGAGGGTTAGCATGTGTAATAGCACTTTGACTTCTATCATCCAAACAGTCCTAGATACAATACCAATCAATACAGTAGCATTCAGGACTTCTTGAAGGGGAAAAAAAAAAGTAAGTTGGTGATAGCCATCAGCAGTTTACAGTACAAATACAAAACTGCCGCTTTAAATACTCGCACCCTCCAACCCTTCCTTGCACTGCTTCCTGCCTGCCATCCATAGGAATCCCAGCCCTCATACAAGGGAAAACTCAAATGCTAAGTGCCCATACAACATGAGGATAATGCTTCTAAGTGCACTGTGCCACACAAGCGGAATGAGCAGGGGAAGCTGACGGAGGTCTAAGATACAGAACACTTGTGCATGCATGTCCGTGCAAACAAGTGATTTGCAGGTGCATGATGCTCTGTTTTATTAAATAACTAAAAGCAACGCAAAGGCTCCAAACCCAGATGCATTTCACTTACTAAGTTTCACTATGATGCCAAACTTTCCACTGTTTGTCCTCATGTAAAAATCTGGTAATTAAGATCCTGAAGCAACAAACGATGGAGGCACACAGCAGGGTTGCACAGCAAAGTGTTTCTGAAATGCTGCCCTGCAAACACCCAGAGTCAGAGGCTCAAAACACGTGCATCAGCTGTATTCCAGCCAAAATTTACTACTGAACATAGCGACCTTCAGCCCTGGCATGGGTACAGATCAGGGAAAAAAGCTTCTGCTCCAAATGTGGCAGCAGGCAGGACCTGCCTGAAGAGGCCCATGAGCAGACTGTGCTGGGCTGGAGGTGGGTCCAGGCTGGAGCAAGCTGAAGGCACAGAGTTCAGACAACCGTAGGGGGGCCACCAGCGCACTCCCAAGCAGCAAACCCGCAATTTATTACAGCTCAACTGAAATGTTAAGAGCAGATGGGAGAGGCAAGAGAAAAAATGTGCTCTAAAGCTCTAGAATGAGTGAAGCAAAAAGTCACAGCCATTGCAAATGTGGGCTAGACTTGATTAACCCCTTAAGATCTAGACAGATTTGAACCCCAACCATTTAGTAACAAGCAAGCTGACAGAAAGGTATACTGAGTGAAAATCTGAGATACGGACCCCTTATTGACACCCTATTAATTCTTTTTATTGCATTACTGTCCCATATAAACTTAGACATTACATCCCTTCTTGTAAAGGGACCACATGCTTTGAATTTCCTAACTCTTCCCCTTGGCAGGTCAGCAATGGCAAGTGCCATATTATGTCACCTCCATCCTTCTCTTGCCAATGCAGGACACAGTCCGGAAGCTCAAGTTTTCTGCCTCATACACCTATTATACATATTTTCCTTTAACTGGAGACAGAAATGGATTATCTGTGTTCTTAAGAGAACATAACAAAAGCCTCAATCTCTTCAGAGAACAGAAGAAGAATTTTGACTCTTTGATTTCCTCTCTGCATCTCAGCAGTTAATTGAAGGGTGGAAGTCTTTCTTTCTTAGCTCTTCGATGCTTCTTTGAATGGAAGTGGAGTTTGAGAGCCTGTCAGAGACTTAATACTATCTCCAAGTTCCTGCCAGCTCAGGAAGCTCAAGACTAAGCTTGGAAGACAAACTGATTTCCCGCCTCATACTTCTAGACCAAACCTGAAATTCACTTAATCATTTATTAATCATTTAATCACAGTTTCAGTAACTGTGACCTGATGAATAGCTCACTTCTACATTTCACTTCTACAGCACCTACTGTGCCCTGCCAGCAGTGAGTCCAGATGCAGCGGGAATTACAGTGCACCCAAGATAAAAGTTAGAAAACAGAACTAGGTCTGAAACTCAGAAAGATGGTTGAAGTCCATAACAACACTGAAATAAAGTGCAGGAAGGAGAATAATTGAAAGGAAAAGTACTTTCTAAAAGACAGCTCTGTGCTGTCAGAGATAACAGCCATTCTTTTTCAGTGGTAGCACAGAGGATCTCTGTTGAAAATCTCTTACAGTAGAAATTTTCCTTTCACAGGAACAGCAGATGAATTTTACCATGTTTTGATTTTTAACTCTCCAACTAGGAAGAAGAAAATAAGTATAAGAATGCCTATAATGTCAGTCCTCAGGGAGTCTGCAACATCCAGAGAAACTTACACCTGCAATCACAGAGCAGGCTGCAAGTAATTAATCTATTAATCAAATAAATTCCAACCTCCCAGGGGCATAAGACATTTGCTGGGTTGCTAATCACTGTTATCAAACATTAATGAAATGCTTTATTACTCTTGGTCTCATATATGATGCAGCAGATGTTTCATGCAGACAGAGTCCAAAGGACTTGCAAAACAGTTTCTCATCCCTCTCCCAAAATTATTTATTTAGGGAAGACGTAAGTGCTCTCTCCAATGTTTCTTCTTCCTCTGTCTCAGGACTACTGATACATGACAGAAAGATGTCTAATGCTAGAAGTCATTAGGCACTTCAGTTTCAATCCCTAAGACCTTAGAGGAAACATCCAAACTGGAAGCACACAAGAAAGGGAAATAACAGGTGAAAACTGAGCAGGAAGCAAAGGGGGAGAGGAACTGGCAAGCCAAATTAGCTGCCTGCAGATGATTATTTGCCAAGCAGAATTAAATCTTACAGAAGTAAGAGTCTCAATAATGAGCTCCCAGATGACCACGCTTTTAAAAGGTTAAGCATTCCCCACTGAATTCAGAGGGAGACTGGGCAGCTCCTCCTCTGGAGATGGGGGAACTGAGAGAGGAAATTGGCTCAACTCCAGCACTGAGGTTAAAATAGGGACTTACACTCCTTACCATACGCACATATACAATTAAGGCCTTCTTCCCAAATTCTTGGTGGGTTCCCCACTCTCTGGTTTGGTAAGCTTGTCACGAGCAAATATCAGCATTTATTAGTTACTGTTATAATTTAAAAGTACCACATATAAATATCAGGTCTGAGATAAGCCTAGAATAAACACCCTACAAAATTCCAGATGATAGACTTACATGTATAAGAGCATTTCAACACTCATTCTTCGTAATTTTACACATAAAACCAATTTAAGCTTCCCCAAATGCATATCTTCATATTAAGAAGACTCCAGTATTCTTCCAGTAGCTGCAAAATAATTTCACCAGTTGACTTTTGCTAGATACAAGAAATCTTATCATACACTTGAAAGGGAAAGCCAGTGATGTCAAAATACAAATCCACTATAAGCTACTAGAAAAGTTAGTGTTCCAAGTCTGATAAAACAGGTTGACCTCTTGCTTGAGATTTTTTTTCCTATTTAGCACTACTGCTGTTTGAACACCTTCCCATTTTTCAATAAATCATTTCCTTAGGCTAAAGAATGTCACAGCACTGAAATAAAATGATTAGGAAATCTTCCCATTTACTTCTACCTTAATTGCCCCAAAAGAGAGTACCAAGAAGATTGTTTTAATAGCTATTTGCATAGCAAAGCATGTTTTTAAATGACAAACTGTAAAAGCAAAGATACAGCACTATGGTTAGATTCACCACTTAGTCACAACAAAAAGTAACAGAGATAGGAGCGCAGAGAAAAAGTTTCCTATGTCAAGTGAGTGCCATGAATTTGAAGTGGCACAGGTCAACCACATTCCAAAAGGCTATACTACCACCTCACAGGCTTCCAATCTCAGAGCTTTCCAAGGACCAGGTCCAGCTGGCCAACGCAGGGCAGAGGTGACCTAACTTCCATGAGGTCCAGTCTTTCTAACCCCAGTATCTGGGGATTTTATTGACTCAGTTGCTCCCTTTTCTGACTGCAGTAAGACTGCTCTGAATTTCAGCCTATCCCAGGGTGTCAAAACCAATGTCTGAGAAGTATATTGTAATGAGAATCAGCCTCCAGGCCCTGAATCATGAATAGCATGAGCTTAAACCCACAGGGCAGAGGTAGGGCCCCATGCCCAGCTGCCCACCCCATCCTTCTTCTCCTGATCCCTGTTACTACAACACTTGGATGGCTCGGAGACTGATTCACCAGCTTGCCATCGAAAGCACAGAGCTTACCAGGAACTGAGTTCAACACAGGTTGCAAACTCTGTTGGTTCAAGAGCTGATCTACATATCAGCTTTGAAGTTTTTTTGCTGCCAGGGCAGCAAGTGAATAGCTCTCCCATCTGCCACTGCCTGCAAGTGCTCTCATCAGCTCTTCACGCATCCACTCACTGGCCTCCCTGTCAGATATCTGGACACAACTACAGAGTTGAAACTAGACCAGCAAGTTTTCAGGAAAGGAAAAAGAAAAAGCTGAAGTTATAGCTGGCAACTTGTTCAGTAGTTACACTGCCACTGTATAAGAGAGGGGTATCTTTGGGAGGATCCTGGCTTCCACCTCAATTCCAGAATAAAACAAGAACTTGCTACAGGGTTATGTGCAAGTAAACTGAAGGAGAACTGGTGAAACCAAGGGATTGAAGGAACAAAGACAACTTGGTCAGACCAATCTTCTCAGCACCACATGAACCAACAGTTCAACAGCAGCCATCACTAGATGCTTCCAAGGAAGGTTCAAAAAAGCTTAGTTCCTAGTCATCTGATATCCTAAAACCTGAAGACGGACAATTAACCTCTTTTACTGACCTTGTAAACATGTTTTACAAATGCATTTGTAAAACATGTAAGAGACTCAATGACTTTGTGATACTATGTGAAGTCAATTGCATAAACTATGTCAGAAAGCATTTCCTACATCACTTACCACCTTTTCAATGGACTACACATTCTTCGGTTTAGTCTAACATACTAGAGGAGATTCTGATAAGATAACATCATTAAAACATCCACTGTTACTAGTAGCGCAAGTCGTAAAACCTTTCACTGACCTTGTCATATACTTTCCACTGCAAGATCTTATTTTCCATAGTCTAAGGAGGTCTCCCACTGCATACATCATGTGAAACATGATGTGGGAATGACCTGGAGTTGAGTAATGAAAGAAAATTTGGTTTTAGCACCCTTGCCTCATTTGTTACAAAAGGGGAAAGTTCCGTAGTGGATAAGGTGAGGAACTGCAAGAACAGTCTCTCAGTCATTGCACTTTAGAACACTGTATTGTGAAAAATGAACTTGAATCTAACCCTAGTACATAGGATAATCCACATGAACAGGTTTATCCAGGAAGCCACTACATCTGTTTTATTCTGCCCAGCTTCGTATTCTGAAGTATCAAGTGACCAAGTATACACGAGAGAGATCAATAGGACCACTGACACTCCTACCTGTCAAAAAGTCAAAATTGACCTCTTCTGTCCTGTATTCACTATGTAAACAGATAAAAAAAAATCCCAGTGTCTGCACTTCAGAAGTAACATCAGGAGACAGAATGCAAGATAACCAAAACAGACAGGGCACCTGTCCTGGCCTAAGGTATTTTGCAAACACCCCCAGCAGCGAGATGAGATTGGCTTTGTCCAGGCAAGCCAGGAGCCCCCTGCACGCTAGCCTATTTCCCACCAGTTGCACTGCTTGCCCTTCCTGAGCTTGAAATTTTATTTCCAGCAAATCCAAACTATACACAATCAGGTAGTAAATGTACAGTTTTGGCTAGATGGAAGATGTTGCTTCTGCTCTGTGTTCAAAAGCTAAATATAGTCAGAGGTACAATGACCATGAAAATTGGTGACATCCAGCTGCCAAACAAACTAGACCTATCATTACCCCCAGATTACATTTCTGAAGGTCCCTCACTAAGCTCTTGAAATTAAGTATCTCTTGAATACTGGACTTCACTGGAAGCTACCGAAAGCCTTTTAAGGACTGTTACACCACCTTCAAGGTCACAATGCTCCCACAAGGGAGCCACTGCTGTTGTAGCAATATTAACATATGCCTTTGACAAAATTTAGTCACAAAGAGGAGGGCTTGAAAGACTAAACACAAGGTTTTTAAACCACCAACTTACTGCTACCTAAAGCAATCAAAATAATCACAAATAATTTCCAGACTCAAATACAATAGTGTATCTCTCTGCTAAAGCCCTTCTTCCTCAAGACTTTAATTCTCTGCTTGATACTTTCCTGCCCTGATACTGAAAGGTATGAAAACCAGCAAATCCTATCTCTTCTCATCATTTGCTTGTTTTCTGGGAAGCATGTTAGAACAACTAAGGCATTAACATTTAGAATAGTAACAGCAAAAATTAGTATATGCCCCCTTGAAGCAAACAAGACCTCTATCAAACATAGCAGCCTTCATTAGGCTGGAAGTTCAGGCCTACCTTTTTCTGCAGCACCTCTTAAAACTATGGATTAGGCTTTATACTTAATACTTCCAGAGAAATCACAGCAAAGACACTGAATTCAGTTTGAATCAGCACCTTCCATGAGTTACCTGTCTATGAGAAGACTTTACTGGATATTGAAAATACTGAGCAACTTTCCTAAGCAGCACAGCACCAAAGAGGATGCTCACAAGCTTCAACATTTTCCTAAAAACCATCTACCTTCAAAAGCAGCCTAAACCACTTATTCAGGTGAAGTGATGGAACCTGCAGAAGACAAATCTCTTACTATATTCTTCTCTTCCTCCTCAGCTCAGGAGTATTACAGCTTTATTCCACAGCCAGAGATCATCAAGCAGGGCTGCTGCACAGGAAGGCAGACCCAGCGGGTCAAAGCATGTGTGAATTAAGATTGGTTCTAGGTTGTTTCTGAGAAATTTGAAATTCTTCCTGTGTTGAAAAAAGCTTAAAAGACAAGGTAAATACAGGTGCACTACTACCCATTTCTGTACAAAATGCTTGCTACTGCTAGTTTTATGAGCTTGAAAACTGAACTTGCTCCATAATGTTTTATGTGTATTCCTCATGGACATTTCAAAATACAATTCTGAACTTTTTCTCTTCACATTGAAAAAAAATTATAGATTTGACCCCCTAAAAACTACTACAAGCCAATGTAAAAGAACGAAAAACCTGGAACCATAACTGGTCTCAATATCCCTTTAAGGTTTTCTTTTATTATATTTCATGGACTATTTATAATTATGTATTTTAGAAGTGAGGAAGTAAGATACGAAACACCTGTTATCCCAGAAAGCAATAATTTAGTCCAGTTTTAAGCAACTGAAGGTTTCTTGTACTTCACAGTACCTTATGTCATAGGAATGGCTGTTGCTAAAAGCTGGTAATCAAGAAAGAACAGGCTATAAAAGCCCCTGGTGATCAGGGACCAAATGACTGAATACCAGCACCTTCACTTCTCTACGCAGAGTTAGTCTCTGCAGATCAAGGTCAGCCATAGGAGCAAGGTTTGCAATACCTGCTCTTTGTAGCCAGAGCAGACACAGCTTTTAGCAAGGAGATTCTCAAGATGGCCACTACTGACAGGAACATACTCACTGAAAATGCAGAGAAATACCATCAGCTGTCTCATATTTCCATATAATTGTGCCTTCTGAGTTGAATCCATTTCTTTGCCCCACCCCTGACCAGTGAATAATGCTTTTCCACATTTTGCTGAAATCAAGCTCCATGCAAAGGGTGTTGAATTTAAAATTCCAACAGCATGAAAAAAAATGAAGAGGTACTTCCTGCTCAGATGTGCTGCTGCCAGCTTATGTAGGCAAGACAGTATTGCTCCTTACACAACCTAGCATTTACTGCACACAAGGTCAGGTTAAGACACGGCCACCGTATTGTGAGCTATGTTTACATTCAGGAAAATTTAATTCAGATAAATTTTAAAGGTGAATCTGTTAAAACTTCCAGCAGTGTTTAGCTGAACAGCTGAATTTCAGAAGGGTTGCAGCCAAATTTAATTCTTTTGAAAGCCCATTATCTACTCAAGAAGTCACCTACAGAATCATTTCCCACAAGCAGATCCATGCTGACAAGCCAGTAGGACAGGGTGCCGCAGCTGTTCTCACCACTATGGCAGACCCTTTCCAAGAGATACTCATCAGGTTAGCTCCAAACAAGAGCCCTTGCACTGTTTATCCTTCCTGCTAATTGATGGCCTTCATCTGCCACAGAAACTGCTCAATGAGCACACTGACTGTTACGCCTCTGACACTCCACACACCACTCTTCAACATGCCCTAGTTCTCCTATATCTCATACAACCTTCTTGTCCTACTAGATCTGTTAGCCCTATGCGAGAGCAGATAACCTTTATGTCTGTTATGCACAGTTACAGAAGCAGAGGAATTGCCTATCAGGAAATCTATTATATTATCTGCAAACCATGTCCTTTTTCGCCCTTTCCCAAGTTATATTGACTTTTCGGAAAAAAAAAAAAATAGAAGTATGCATTGTACCAAGTTCTTGACTATTTGCTCTGGCTCTTCAAACACTGACTCCAATCACCTGCTGTGGTTTCCAGCACACTGGGGAAAGAGCATTTCTATTTCATATGCTCTCGTGCTGCTGTTTTTGCAGGTATCTAAATGACAAGTGAATAGCGCTAATAATCCCAGTGTAATCAAGGAAGCCCCAGGTCTCACAGACAGGCAATTCTAGTACAGGTTACTGTGATTTTGCACTAACAGAAGACTCCAACCTAGAAAAAAATATAGCATTACTTTTTAAAAAAACTACAGAGCTCCTAATACCATTTCCTCAACTAAAAACCATCAGTTCTTACCATTTTCTAATTTGGTAACTCAGAATTGCTCACAATTTATAAAGTACATTCAACAGAGCACCAAGAAAGCACCAAAGAAAGCAGTAAGTATTTATTCTTATTCTTAGAAATTATTCAGAGATCTGTGCTCATCTCAGATCTACTGCTCTACATGCTGCTACTCCCTGTCAGACTTCATCTGACAGGTACTCTCACAGTCACTCAACATCAGAAAGCGAAGTAGTACATACTTGTAAGACAGTGAATTGAATCTTCCTAATGTTCCCTAGCCCATGCACTACATTTTGAGCAGCAAACTCCAAAAATGCTCACTTCCACACTTTACTACTAATTCCCACATTAGTCAGCAACACATCTTTTTAAAGTTTCCTCTATTCTTTACTAGTAAAACCAAGCTTCTCCACTGAAATGCCTTACTGGCAGTCACACAGGCACTGTGACCATCCAGTGTGAAGTTTTACTTCAAAAAGAGAAAAGCTCTACTCTGTACTCTTGCAGCAAGGGCAATGCAACTGGGGGACAGCACTGCTGGGAGCTCAGGAAGAAGTATGCCTGTCCCACCATGGATGAGCTGCACTATCCCATTTCAGGGACTAAGCAGCCTGCAACAAGTGATTTCATTTATAATCAATCAATATGCTTACACTATTACACTCATATGGTATAAATGAGAAGCCCATTTTCAAGCTCAAAAAACTTGGTACCTTTGTGACTCATGTGTGGTGACATTAAACTAAGATGAATTAATAAGGGCCTGCAAACTCAGTCCGATAAGCAAACTAATCTTCAAACGAAGAAACAGATGCAGACATCAAGCCAGACATTCTGTCTTCAACCTCATTTGTTAAAATTTGGGGGTGAAAACAGGGATGGAAATATACTCTAGCTCTCTGTGACAGAATACCTTTTGAATTAAAAATAATTATAATTAGATCCAGCTGTTCCTTTACATATGCATTATCATACTTCAATGATTCAGACTGGATGTTTGTATTTTGACTAGTTAGCTTAGGACTACGCAGTCTAATCACCATGGCTGGGCTTTCAAAGGAACGTCACAAATGTGGAGGTGAAATGAGCACCTTTGTTGGCCCTGTAACAATTACACCTGACTTCAAATTCAGAAGAAGTACAGAATATAGATGTGTATACTCTGGGTATTTGCATCATGAAACATAGAGGAGCCTTGATTACTCATGCCAGTTAACTATACCAGGCACTGCATAAACAAAAAACCTCCCTCCAGAAAGCAGACTGCATTCTATTTAGTTAAAAGGTTGTAACATATATTTTGAAGTATGGTAAACACCACACCTCATGTTTCACCCTAAAGAAGAGTGGGTTCCTTTCTTGCTCCTGCCCAAAAAACACTACAAATGTACCAGGACCTCTGTTGACATAATTCCTTATATTTTACAACAAGTATCAACACAATACCAAAGCATCAAGCACTGTAATTAAGACTTTTCCTTAATGGAGTAAGTTTCCCATTACCTTTCAAGAAATATTTATTTTAGTTTATTACATGATACAAATCTTACAAAGCCACTAAAAAAAAAAATCAGATTCACTTTTACTACCTGTAGTAGATCATACAGGAGCTTAGGTCATCCAACAAAACCTCACTGTGTCCATCATCCTTTAAATTTAGTCTTGAGTACCATATGCCAAATTTCACTGCATAATGCAGACACAAAAGGTGAGGGAAAAACCAAAGTGGGACACAAAGCCAAAACAGGCTTTTTTCAAAAACATGCAATGTAAAGTAGCAGAAAAAGTAATTTCTTGTCTTGTGTAGGCTAAAAATAATTGCATTGCTCACTCACATCTCACCTTCTCAGTCGTCTCAGGGACCAGGAAGTATCCAAGTCACAGGAAAAACCAGCAGTGTTGCTAATTCTAGAATATACACAACAGTCTGAAGTGCCTCTGTCTTTGCACTACAGATGCTTAAAACACACATTTAAAACAGCTTCCTTTTATTTTCCCGTGTCTTGGTAAATACGTTTCAGAGCAGCAATGGGCAGTGCATACTGCCTTTAGCAACAAAGAAAACAATCATCAATTACGTGCCTCTCAAAGCTTTGGAAACTTCCCAGAAGCGCACCAGTTGGTTGTAAAATGTCAGGTCTACTCAAGAAAAAGTGACAATCAAAAGTTATTCCTATTTCTACATCTCCTTAAACCTTATTTTGTTTGCTCAATTTGAGCTACTCCTCTTCAAGGAGGAACCATGATTTAAAAAAGCAGTTGATTTACAAGGTTTTAAACAAAGCCAAAAGTACTGAATTACAAGACAGTGCTAGAGGGCACAGCACAGCTGTCTCAGTGACACATGACCAAAAGGATCTGTCCCCTCCCTCCACTTTGCTTCATTCAGGACACATCTGCTGAGCAGCAGGTGGATCTCTTCTGTCCTTTCTCACTCATATTTCATTAGTTACCCCTTCCTTCCCCCCTCAAGTATATAGTTACCACAGCAGAATATTTAAATAAAAAATACTGATTTCAAAAAGGACACACAGTTTTTAAAGATAAAAATTAGTGTTCACTAGCGAAAAATGAAGCCAAATCATTTGACAATATAGTCCAAAGATGCTCTAAGAAAGGCATGTTGAACCAATGATAATTTAACCAAGTGAGAATGAAGTAAGCGAGAGCCACAGGTACAACTGCTAGATCTAAAAACTGTTTATGCTAAATCTCCTGTAGCCAGGCAACCTCGTGCTGTGGGACTTCTAAAAGAGAATACACAATGGTACAACAAAAAGCATTAAAGTAACTGCATGAACCAAACATCCAAGTAGTCTCAAAAGCACCATTTTTATCTCAAGAGGCATCAGCTAATCTTCTATTTATACCCTACACAATACTCTTCTCTAACTGGGAGATAGGTGTAGAAGGTTCCCACTGGGACATCATTTCCACCCAAAATCTGCTTTAATACTCAAGCTTTATATAGCACCAGAGTTACCTAGCTCTCAAGAGCATCAGACATGCCTACTCTCTGCCTGTTCATCTTAGCTAGAACTGCAAGTCAAAAAAAAAATCTAGCTTTGAATTTATACACCACCTCACACAGCAGTGTATCACTAAATCCCTGAGCTTCAGAAGGACATTAGGAATTTTACTGTGACTTTAGTGTTTTTAAATGAACAAGTTCAGCCTGCATCCACAAAAGAGCTCAATTTGCCACTTCCAGTGGGTTGGAAGCTCTTAGAAAGGCTACTCCATTGCCACACTAAGTGGGTACTAGTGGCAGCAGTTACGTATTTTAAAAATGAGAATGATATCATAAAATCTGCTCCACTAGCCTGAATCCACTAAACGGAGATGCATATCCAATAAGAACACATTCTCAGACAAGCAAAGATATATAGTCTTCACAGTAATGCTCCTGAAAGGCTACCACGGATCTTTCCAAAACACACCACATCCACACTTTTAACAATTGCTTTTGAACACCAGCACAGCGCCACAGAAAACGAAGAACATTTAAGTCAACCTTCACCTCGCTTACACATACCTATGAATATATATCATAAATAAGGCTCCCTCTAAGCAAAAGGTACTTTACTTTACCCAAAAGTAAAGCTTTGATTTACAAATGTGAACAATAAAGATGTTATCCCTACTGCATGCAGAATTATTGCTTTCCTATGTCAGTTCTTTTCAGGCACTTAGGCAGAAGTTGAAAAAATCAAAAGAAAGCAAAGGGTCTTTTAAAAATAGAACTTAATTTGACCAGGATCAGGAATTCTGCAGCATCCCAACTATACTTGCACAACTATAGTATGCTGTCGGTAAGCAGCAGAGTTACAGCTATTTATGTGCTTTAAACTACATGTTTCCATAGCTTAATGAGTTTGGATTTATTTTAATCTGTAATCTTCACTCTGAATGTTATATTTCACAATAGAATCCCTACAGTATTATTCTTTTTTAACCTCTGTCTCTCAAAGCAGTCTCCGGCTTAATTTAGGAGAATATATATATGGAATATATATTTCATGGAATGTATATATTTATATGTATTTCTTAAACACCAGACACATGAACTCACTTCCTTTAGTAGATGTACGAGACTACTGGAAATAAACCAAAGCATTATTACAGCAGCTATATAAATTATCTGGACCAGTGGGACAAAACACTTCACAAATTTAGTAAATCTTAAGATTCTTTCTGTTGGCCAGTAGGTTGATTCATACAGGACAGAGAGGTTAAATTTTAGTCTCAAGTTATACACCAGAAGTGGACAAGAAGAGAGAAAACTGACCACAAACAGCTCTCTTGTTTTAAAACCTTATCTTCAGTCCTAATCTAGGGAGTATCACAGAAAAACTTGTAGAAATAGAAAAGCTCAAATTATTAAGTACATGCACCACTTGTATCTACACAAATGCCTCATGCTAGCATCCATGGGGTAGGGGGAGGGGAAGTCTTCAAGGGCTCTTTTGACTCCTCCGTTTTCAAAGAACACATTCTTATGGCAGACATTTCACTACTAACATGTGGATTTCCACGCGCGGCCACATGTGGATTTCCACGCGCGGCCACATGTGGATTTCCACGCGCGGCCACATGTGGATTTCCACGCGCGGCCCGCCACATC
>NW_010433162.1:42110-51108 GCF_000710305.1 Buceros rhinoceros silvestris
AAATCTCAAATTATTAAGTACATGCACCACTTGTATCTACACAAATGCCTCATGCTAGCATCCATGGGGTAGGGGGAGGGGAAGTCTTCAAGGGCTCTTTTGACTCCTCCGTTTTCAAAGAACACATTCTTATGGCAGACATTTCACTACTAACATGTGGATTTCCACGCGCGGCCACATGTGGATTTCCACGCGCGGCCACATGTGGATTTCCACGCGCGGCCAGCCACATCTGCAGATGAAGGGCACTTCCTCCTCTTCCCTAGGCCAAATGCAGCTGGATGACACTGCACTCCCTAGGCAGCAATCTTCAGTCCAATGCCCCAGCTAAAAAAGAAAACTGAAATTGGCACCCTTAACAAACTTCAACTCATATCCACGTGCCCTATTTTGCAGTAACACATATATTATGTGTTCAGTTTGGCAGTTTAGAAAACACCTGTAGAAACTTAGAACACAACTACAAATAATTATACAGACTAACATAATAGAAAATGAAGAAGATGCTTTAGCTCTCTTAGATCTCTTCTAGGCCATAAAAATATGTCCAGCAACATTTCAGCTGATACAACCAGCAGTATGCTGCTTAAAGACTGCCAAAAGCAAGGGTATAAACAGATTTTTGGTTCGCTAGCAAGGCTCAGTGTTTGTGGAAACTGAAAGATGGAATGAGTTGTGAGTGAAAATTCAGATACCTACCCAGCCTCTTTAGCGTGCTGTGAATAGACAGGCACTGTAACTACAATTACAGCCAAATGACAGAACTGGCTTCGATAAGCTAGCTTTTGGAAGACAGATAAAATACTGCTAAGAAGGGCTATTATCATGGTAGAAATCTCTGATAATCTGACTAAACTAAGCTGGACCAGAACTACAAATTTGGTCTCTGGAGTTAAAGCACAGATTTAAAGAAGCTCTGGAACCAAACATAGACCTAAAAGACGGAAAAATATCCTGAACATACACCCAGGCATTCCACATTCTGCAGATCACATCTGATAGCTCCAGTCTTTAACAGGGACTGCATCCCCTCAGATGGAAATAGGTAGAACTAGAGGGATAGTTTCAAAACAGCTTTGAGTCAGGCTCAATTACCTTCCTCCTGCTAGCTTTATAAAAGTTAGTGTTAAGGGTCGAGTACATCGACATGCAGTACATCGACGACATCATTGTATGGGGTGACACCACAGAGGAGGTCTATGAGAAAGGTAGGATAAAGATAAAGGTAGGTCTATTAAGAGGAGTAAGGTCAAAGGACCTGCTCGGGAGATCCAGTTTTTGGGGGTTAAGTGGCAGGATGGATGTCATCACATCCCTACAGACAATGTGGTCAATAAGATCACAGCCATGTCTCCGCCTACCAACAAGGAGACACAGTCCTTCTTGGGACTCACAGGCTTCTGGCAAATGCACATTCCTGAGTATAGCCAGATAGTAATATTTGAAAATGCTATGGGAAAATATTTTCAGCCTTCCTTCCAGAGTTGTGATAGAAACACAAGCCATCACAGTCAGAAAACAGATCTTTTGCTCTGGGTGCTCTTTCTAGCTATTTAACAATAAAATTAATGTATCCTTTAGGAGTGCCACCTCCACAATGGTCTTATGAACAGTAATTCACTATTCCTCAGATTTTCAAAGTAGCTAAGATGTGCAAGTCTTCAAAGACTTGAGACAGGTGCATAAATATTGTTATTTCTCATCACCATAACTTTCCCCTTTCTGACTTTTTATCCCATGAGTGCTTCCAACTCAACCTAGACAGGGTAAAAAAGACATTTTTGAGAGACGGCTGTACAGATTAATGTTTGAATATTCAATGATCCTTAGATGGAGATACGAGAGCTCAGCTAGCTCAGGCACAGAGATAAAATTAACCAAGTGCAGTCCTTAGTTCAGTGGAAACCTGTACAGATGACAAGAGGTCACAGAGAAAGATCATAATGAATACACCAGAGCAGGTGCAACCTTCTACATTGTATTCAAGACTTAAAACACTGCCTTAATCTTAAGACAGTGTTCATTCTAAACCTCTGTGATTACTCCTTTCTAGAGAAGGAATTAGAAGTTAAGTACTTTACTCAGACACTGTGTGCTTGAAAGGATCTTTAGCTTCGGCACATACATCCAAAGGAAGTCAGACTTCTATACGTTATCTCAATTTTCAGCAATAATGACAGCTTCTCTTCAACTACTGCATTAAACAATTCTCACGGCAAAGAGAATACAATGCATAGGAATAGGAGCCTGGAAGATGGATTCACTAAAACACTGAAGGCAAGATGCTTCTTACATCCTATCTGAACCTGTCTAAGGGAGACCAAACCTGCACTAAAGAGACAGCTATGCTTTCTCCCTTAAAGCTTTCCAACTGGGTTCCCCAACATATTAAGAGGCTGGGTGTCAAACTCCTGTTTGTTTTTCAGTCTAGAGACATGACTACCTATAGTCCAAGCTTACAGACTGCAACAAAGACTTGCTTTAACTCTTGTTTCTATCAGGTTACTAAGTATGACCCTCCTCAAAACATATCAGCTCCTTTAACAGTGACCTTACTAGACTGAAGCCCCCTGAAAACGCAGCCTTTTTTCTTATCTGCTGTATCTTAAAACAGCCAAGGATAACCAAGAGCCTAGAAATAAGCCAAGATGGGGTCACCCAAGAACGGAACTAATTACACCAAGTTTGAAGTCGGACTCTCATGGCGCTCTGTTAACCACTGCAATTCTGAAAGATATCTCTAGTCAGATTCACACTTTTTAATATGTGTACGTTTACAGAATGACACCTTTGACCACAAGAAGAGACTCACAACTTAAGAGTCAACTTTAGATTGTTGAAAGCTTTCAACAGAAAAGTCTACTGAAAAGTTAACAGAACTTAAACACCTAGTCATTTTTCAATGGCAATTATTCCTTGTGATTTTACATTTTTCATATGAGCTGCTATGATCAAAGTCACTGTAATTAAGTTAACACAAACAGCAGGTAAGTATAAAAAGATTCTTTCCTTAGGTAGCCCTCAGCAGCTTTATATATTTGAGGCAGAAACTGAATGAAAGCTGCTACTCTTTCAGAAGCACTTCAAACAGCTCACAAAAGTATACACACCCAGCAGAGAAAGGGAAAACAGAACCTCACCATAGACTTATTTTTCCATCCTGCTGCTTTATTGGGTTTTAAGCCCAGGATTAACACTGAGATTTGACATGTTTAAAAAAACCAAACACGCAAATGGTCACAAAAATATATTTCTCCCATAGCTAAAAACAGGAAAGAGCACTGCCTACTATTCAGTGGCATCAGCTTTACCAACACAGACTTTCATTGTTTACGGACCATGAGGGCCCCAGTTTGACATCCTCTCACACTCCAGAAGATCTGCCTATTTAAATGATTCAGGTAACTAAGCCATGAGCACACAGTTGCACTGCTAAACCTAGGCAGTCCCTGAATGACTTGACAGACTGGACAGCATGCATGGTTCTCGTTACAGAATTTGGCTTTCACTTTCTGCACACTTTAGGTCTACATGAGCCATTATCAAGAACTGTGACGCCCAATCTTGATCATCTGAAAAGGTTCAGGATGACTAAGAGCTCTCCTCATCATTTAGATGGTGACAGCCTAGCACTAAAGCAGAAACATTAAGTACTGAAATTCAGATATGAAGAACTGAAGCATTTATTCTCAGACAGATAGGAAATACTTCTAAGAATTCACACATTCATATCAACAGAAATTACAAAAATAACAAAAACTAGATTAAGAATTTCCTAGTTGTGCTTACATAACTGCTTGCTTATTACTGCTTTTTTGCAGAATCAGACAGCATCATGACTGACTCTTAATCCAAAGAACATTCCAATGAACATACCACGAAAAGCAATGCAAGAATATTGATGCTACCAGTATTTTCTTTTAAACATAACAATTACGCTGTGTCAGTTAAGGGACTGCACAGACACCTGGATGAAAGTAATTGAAAATAAAATAATTTAACTGCACCCATCTTTATCAATGCTTTGCTATCCTTAAGCATCTGCGAGGTTAGCAGGAACACTGTATAAATCTGTGAAAGCTGGGACACAGTCTTTATGAATGGATTTTGTCCCCAGAAGTTTGTGAATACATGTCTTACACCATTTTTTCAAAGAGAAGCAACTTTCTCTTACCTCTGTTAAACTTTTAACTGGGAAAAAAAGGACACAGAAAACATGACCCTCATACTGACTAGAGACAAATTCAATGGTCCCACAGATGAATGTTAAACAGCAGCATGTAGTTTGTGAACCAGTCACTTAAGTAATGTAATTTTGGGCAGTGACATGATAAACTCCTCACGGTTAATATGAAGATCTAGCTTAATGAAGGCAGAAAAACTGCAAACCAACTGCATAAATATCTATATTTTATTTTAGTTATTCCCCTCAGCCATTTGTCTCTACCCTTAGTGTACTGATTCTATTGCTTTAGGTTACACTGAACTCTAGATATACTCATTTTAGAAGCCAGAGCACTTCACAGACCCTGTTTAAAACAGTCATGCAGGAACTGTACTGCTAAGCTGAAGAACCACTGAACTGCAAACAAGGGAAAAGACATAGGAGCATTACAAACTATCTTTACCATCACAGAAACTGTAATCTTCAACTCTCTAGCAAAGATTTTACACTCTCTTCTTTCTGGTGTAGACCAACACTGCTTCCACTTCGGTGAAGGCTGCCAAGAAACTTTTTATAGTAATGGAAAAGGAAGAAAGGAAAAAGTCAAACCCCACTCTGGTAATTCCAGCTTTCAAGCTAGCTTTAAACCTGGATAAAAGTATTTCAGCTTCCTGACAGATTTAAAAATTAGCAACTATGGTGCATTTTCCAGATCTTCTCAATAAGCTCCCTCCACATTCACACAATGTAGAAGGAGCCCAGAAGTTACATTTTCTTGGGACTTCCTAAAGTTTCTGAATCATGCACTTTTAGTTTCAAGACTTCCTGCTGGCTTTTCTAAAAGTACTTTTTAAAAGAGCTAAATCACAACAAAGGAATTGTACTGCATGTACCAAGACAAATCCATCCAGGATATAGAGATAACCAGGCACCAGCCTGAAGTATACAGCTGAAAATTCTGTTGATGATCTGGATTTCAGGAAGCAACTTTCGTTTATCACTTTCCTCTTGTTGTTTCTCCATCACTGGGAGCAGTACAGACAGGTATTTCTAAAGTGCTCCCTCTCTTCCCTCAGAAGTTGATGAAGTTGATTTAAATCAAACAAGCTACTGCCACCTTTTGCTGTCTACAATAGGGTTTTCCTTATTGTTACTGAAGCATGAGTGTACATTAGAGGGAAGAAAGGGCAGATTTCTTACGGAACTCCACTTAACAAGGCTTGGCTCTTCACTCAGGCAGTCACGCAGGGGTGGTAACAGCCCAGCTGAGCTGCACATCACAGCTCAGCTCTCTAAACAGAAGAGCTACTCTGCTCATATGCTGCAGAACTATACAGCCAACAGACATTAAAAGCTCCCTGTTTAACTGGTAAAGTATCTTTCCCAGCATTTACAACCTAGATCAGACATTCCCAAAGAGAAGTATACTTTGAAGTAATTGTGTGCTATCTTTGATAAAAGATACATGTCTCTAGCTTCCAAATCCATACAGGCAGAGGCTTTCAACTAGCCTGCAGGAATTTACATCTTCTGCCACAGAACATACACTTTCAGAACAGAATGTAAAAAGAAAGGGAGGTCTAAACTGATGAATGCCAGAAGAACTCAGGACACTAAGACCAAAAGGTAGATGATGTTGTGCAGTTGCAGTACAAGTTTGGGACAAAAACAGGAAAAAAAATGTGGAAGTTGGGTACTAACGTAGATGTGACCCATGAAAATTATGAAGCTAAACAGCATTAATTTTCAACTTATAATTTTAATCAGTCAACCTACACATGCACTTACTATTAATTCCACCTAGTTTAATACCAGTTTAGGGGTATTAAAGCCTACAGGTACCTTATGTTCTCAACTTCTGTCATCATACATAGGCAATGAGTTCACAGTCCCAACTGGAAATGCCCTACTTAGCTTTTTAGTTTAGCTTTTTTCCTTGAACAAAAAGAGGGCTAATATTCAAAGGATGTCATGCTTTTTCAAAACACTTCCAGAAACAAAAAGATACACAGTCAGATAACAAAATGCGACTGAGTCAACTACAGAAACAAGCCCTACGCTTTATTCTAGATGCCCAATAACAGATATATAAAAAACCCCAACAAACTATTAGTATCTGATGGGCGAGAACTAAAATGCTCAACCAACACCCCATACAACCTCCAAGTCACAAGACTAAAGCAATCAAAGATTTTGGTCCAAAGCATCAGCTGACACCCACCAAGCATGACATGGCAAGGGAAATGTCCTGGCCGTCCCCTTAAAATTATGCAATGAGAAGAGATCAAAAAGGTCTTTTAAGCTTGACTAGGTTTAGAGCTTCTGTTGTTACTCCTCTATCCCTCCCATTCTAAAATAATGCACTCTTACATCGCATGCTTCCTGGGTACTGATTGCCTTCAACACATAATACAGTCCGGAAATAACTCAGATGCAAGAACAATGTAAGACTCCACAAGCCTTTCTCAATTAATAGTTAAACTATGCTGCATGATTAAATTAAACAAGCAGAGGATGAGGGTGCTGATGATCCTTAACTTATTTGGTTTAAATATCACCAGATAAAAAAATACAGCTTTTTGGAAGCTACTTGTTTAGAATAAATCACTAGACTACTAAAACCACCAGAATACATTACAAATCGAATAATGAGGGGAAGCAAATCACCTTCAGTCCAAACTGCCCTGGGCTGAGTATTTATTATCTTCTTGCTTGACCTGGAGACTTTCTGATATACTCAAATACAACCTTCTACCTTCTGGGTGCAAGCAGAAAGAACTAAGCTCAAAAGCCTCTCTTCTTTCCAGCAGCTTAATTACTAATGACTAGAGAAGAGTCTATGCTAGAAAAAGTGAGCATAAGACAAGCTTTCCCCTTGTTTCCACAGCTCATTGTCTGAAAAATCTAGTCTGCAACCTGCAAATGACACTACAACAACAAATCAGGATTTTTAGCTTCCTGTTTTGCAGCAATCCCAATAATCGTAACAACACTGACTCACTGATTTTTCAAGATAAACTATATCCCTTTATCACATATCATCTGTTTAATCTTTAGTCCCGGAAATTTTTATGTGCTCCAAAGAAAATAAATTTAAAAAAAATCAGAAGCATAGACGAAGACATGGAAAATTAGGTAACATGCATGAAAATATTCTGAACTTACGCATATGCTCACCTTAAATCTTTTATCCTGCAGGACTTTCTTAATGGCCACAAGCTCTCCTGAATCACAGAGTTTGGCCTGATACACAACACCAAAAGATCCATTTCCAATCACCTTGGTGTCCGTGTAGCTAACTTCTTGTGGTCGGTCCGGACCTTGTCCAGGAGTTGCCACTACTGTAGTCACTTTGCTGCCATCTTTGTCTCCTGGGAAAAAAGAGATACACAAACGATCAAAATACATGCATCGACAAGATGACCAAGACTGAAACACAAGAGGGTAAGGCAAAGATTTAAATCAGCAGATGTATTTCAATATTATAGAGAAAAATAAAAAACCCTTACAAAACGCAACGGAAACACTGACAGTATTTTTCACTGACATATAAGTGGGAACAGTTTTTCATCTAGATTACTGTGAACAAAAATACTCCCTTTCCAGAAGCTCTTTGCTTCTGAAAGTTATGCACAATGAAGACAAGTACCTATTTCTACATCTGATGAACGTAAGTGGCATTAAACAGAGTTGTTTTTATTCGCAAAATAAAGTGTTTCCCCATATTTTCCTGTAACTGAAGAAACCAAACTGTCAGCGTAGCCTGCAGAGCAGCACTCTGTCCTGTATAGGCATCTATCCGGCAACAGAAAACAGCAGCACTGACAAAGCTTCTTACAAAGCCACCTACATGTAAAGCTTCAGCTTGCACACATTAGGAAGCAAAATCTTTGTCAAAGCTGGCTGTGCGCACCTGAAGCAAAACCTATATGGCACCCTATGGTGCAGTCCTGCCCCTCTCTTCTTCCATGCCCAGAACTCCTTGCAAAGAAGAGGCACTCACTGTGGCATGGGAAGGAAGCTGGAGAAGAATGACAACAATACACATTTAGCTTGTATCGACCTGAACAAGAAGGCAGACAGGGATATGAGATGGGATCAGGATGCAAGATCATGGAGGATGCTACACAGGCAAATGCGCTTTTGCACCAGTGCAGCGGCCACTAGTTTCAGCAGTCCACAGCCAACTATACATGCACTTTCCCTCCAAAAAACAAAGCCGCTATTATCTACTCTTAGCACCACTGTTATCACCAAAGATGCTTCCCCTTGTTCAAAGTCTGATTTTGTTTGTAATAGGACCAAAGTTTTAGGCATTTCGCAAGCACACGCTTACGGCTCAGGTTACAGAATTGGAGAGAGATGCAATAAAAAAGTGTGCTGTTTAGGCAAATCACTCCTTGTTCTGCTCCCGGAAGGCATGGAAAATGAGGCAGCTCCCCCTGCCCTCTTTCCTTCCACTACCCCCTTCAGATACACGAGAGGTTCTTGCAAATAAGTTATCACAATGAAGTTACTTGTCTTTGGGGTCTGCTCCCCTCACTGCTACAAATCTTGCAGGCAAGGAGCCCAAAACTAGATCCTGCAGAGGAAGCTTCCTCTCAGCTCTACCCAGCACACTAGTGACTTCTCATGTCCGACTTACACCACTTTTGTTTGTACAGCCCAGGACAATGTTTGCAGATTATGCAATGTTGCAACCTCACTGACTTCTGACCATTTTGTGTTCCAAACTCTCCTCTGCACAGTTGCTGCCTGTCCAATCCTCGTCCACTTTCTACCTACACACCTGATTACTCTTATCAAGCCTAACATTCTGCATTTCTTCTGACT
>NW_010433162.1:51198-56102 GCF_000710305.1 Buceros rhinoceros silvestris
CCGCTTCCAAGGTTACCTAACACTACCCAGCTTGTCACATGCTTCAAGCCAATGTCACCAATGGAAGGAGATCCATTTCACAATGCTACGTCAAGTTTATCTAATGAATTGGTGAAAACCAGTGAATCCTGTGAGACTGCTTAAAGACTCTGCAAAAATCCATTAAATCTCCCACCCTAATTTTATCTTAAACCTCTTGCTATGCTCAAAGAAAATAATCAAACCATTCTGAATGCTTTACAGAGGATTTCCTGTAGTCCTTTGTTTTCCTAGGCTTCTCATGAAAAAATTAGTTCGGAAACTTCAGAGTCAAGATACCCACACCTACTACTACTCCTGGACCTGCAAGATCCAGAAGAAAAGTAGGTCGGCTTAGAAAGATTTGTTCCTGAAAAATCCACATTAACTCTTACTCAAGCGCTACTTTGTTTCTTTACGAGAGAGTTATGAAGAATTAAACCTACTAGATATTTCTCCTATTTCCTTCTTTCAATAAACAGCTGTTGCAAACCCATTCTCAAAACACACTGTAAGGAATTCAAACTTCCAAAAAATAAACCTGTTGGAGTTTCAGTTATATTATGTTACAGAATAGTTGAACCTGAGGAACTGTAGAGGTAACATTCACCTTGCACCTTTGAAACCTTTGATCTCAGAGTAACACATCCCACTGCTTGCCAAAGTATACAAATAATGTGTCTGTATCACAGCAGCATTAGGGAGTCCCAAGACTGTTTTGCCACTCATTGCTCCACACAGATGAAAGTACTGTTCAGAAGACCATACACAATTCAGAACAATTATTCCAGTTTGTCGACAGCAAGAGTTAACTTGCCAGCCAAACAGCATATAAAGAAGTTCACTAAACAGCCCTGGGAAATACTGGTTTTAGCCTCAGTGTGACAAAAGACAGCAGAGAGGAAACACCCTTTTCCAACAATCTTCAATCTCTCCAAACTGAGACTCCTAACAGCAAACACCAAGCAGCATCATTCCACATTAAGTCTTTATGAGAAGCCTAGACAGCTTTCACCTCATTCCTTTCACCTTTTATTTTATTTTGGACTGACAGACTTAGTGGCCTCAGCAGATAAGCAGGCATTGTCAAGCACGTAATACTCTCAGCACCTTCAATTGTAGGTCTACAATAGAACTAGAACATTAAATTGAAAAACTAAGGAAGGACAAAACACCAAAATACTAAACATCTCTTACAGCACTGCTCACATCAGAAAAATCACTAGTATTTGTCCAGAAGCAGCTGCCTTCTGGGGCCAACAGCAATATGACCTAGCTTTATGGTAACAGACTAATGTGACTGTACAACCATCACCTAGACAAACCACTTTTGTAACATCCAACAAAGCAACAGAAGTGAAAAATAAATAGCTATCACTCTAATACACTTGTATTTGCACTTGGAACATTTACTGCAAACCTTTAAAGCATCTCCCCACACCATTTTGATGTTTAACATTCATGATGTGGTATTTGGGGGTGTTTTTTGATGAAGAGGTTATCCCAGAATTCTGATGAGCAATAAAATCCAGGCATTTTAATTCCCAAATGCTCTGATCTTTCTAGCTCACTTTCCACCCTTAGCACATGATAACAATAGAACATAGAATGGTTTAGGTTGAAAGGGACCTTTAAAGGTCATCTAGTCCAACCCCCTTGCAGTCAGCAGGGACATCTTCAACTGGATCAGTTTGGTCAGACCCCTGTGCAACCTGACCCAGGGATGGGACATCTGCCACCTCTCCGGCCAAACTTTAACCATCCTTGTTGTAAAAAATGCCTTCCTTACGTCTAGTCTGACTCTTCCCTCTTTCAGTTAAAAACCGTCACCCCTTAGCCTGTTGCAACAGGCCCTGCTGAAAAAGATCATCCCCATCTTACTTACAGGCTCCCTTTAAGTACTGGAAGGTTGCAGAGTAAGATCGCCCTGGAGCCTTCTCCAGGCTGAACAACCCCAACTCTCTTCCCAACTCTCTCAGCTTGTCCTCATAGCAAAGGTGCTCCATCTCCTTCAATCATTTTTTGTGGCACTCCTCTGGACCCTCTTCAACAGGTTCATGTCCTTCTTGTTCTGAGGACTCCAGAACTGGACACAGTACTCTAGGTGAGGTCTCACCACAGTGGAGTAGAGGGGCAGATCACCTGTTGCAGCCCCAGGATATGATTTGCCTTCTGGGCTGAGCATGCACACTGGTCATACCCAGTTTTTTATCCACCAGTACCCTGGAGTCCTCCTTGTCAGGGCTGCTCTCAATCCCTTCATCACTCCAGCCTGTGTTGACACTGGGGACTGTCCCAACCCAGATGCAAAACTTTACACTTGGCCTTTTAAGGTTCACATGAGCCCACTTATCCAGGTCTCTTGATGGCATTCTGTGTCTCAAGAACGTCAGCCACATCACTCAGCTTGGTGTCAACTGAAAACCTGCTGAGAGTGCACTCGATCTCATTGTCTATATCACTGATGAAGATATCAAAACAGCACTGGTCTCAGTACAAACCCCTGAGGGATACCACTCATCACCGATCTCCATCTGGACATCAAACAATCGACCACTATCGTCCGGGTGAAGCCATCCAACTAGTTCCTCATCCACCAAACAGTCCACTCATCGAGTCCATATCCCCCCAATTTAAAGAGAAGAATGTTGGGAGGTCTTGCAGAAGTTCAGATAAATGACATCCACAACTCTTCCCCTATCCTCTGATGTAGTTGCTTCGTCATAGAAGGCCACAAGCCAAGGGACACAGGGGACAAATGTCCATGCGGGACAAATTATGACTATTAGGTAAAGGAATTGGTTTGAAAGCAGAGAATACTCATCAGTTTGCAGGAAGAAGAGAACATAGTTCACTTACAAGACTACAATTTATTAGAGAATCAGTGCAAGCTCTAACTGTATTTTCCAGTATCTTGGTATAACTTTAGAATGGTTCATGTCATTCACTTTACCTAATGCCAATGGTCACTTACCCTTTTCAAGATGAGTATTAATTCAATTTTGTACACTTAAAGGCAAATATACTAAATTCCGTATTTTGCTGATACAATTCACCAATAAAACCAAAATGAAATAAATTCATTTTTGTGAAATATTCATATGGTTTGGGAACAACAGACATGGATCTCAAAAAGTGGCAAACGTTTACCCAGGAGAGACAAAGGATTCTCCTACTTGACAAGCATTGTTACGTAAATACCCTACCAGCTGCAGATTCCTACTGTTACCTTAAACCTTACCATTCTACAAGCATACTGCATGTATACTTTTTGCCATTACCTAAATGTAAGCTGTTAGTCAATAAAATTCACTTCAGCCCTCAGAGAACATGAAAGACATCCTTTGCTATTGATCAGAACTTCCCCCCATGCCTTCTACTGAATAGGCCTGGAGAAAGTCCAAAATTACACCTGCCTTACATTCTTTCAGCTGTTCAGCTTCTGACCAAGCAGTACAAAACACACGTTAATGTACATATAGTCAGAGATCTATGATTCTTTTCTTTCAACTACATATACACCCTTTTCCTTTTCTTCTATATGCTTTGAAGAGAAGAAACAATGTATCACTAGGATGTTTACAGCTGCTTTCCTCCTACTTCAAATGCAACCTCAATCCTTTGTGCTGTCTACATATTCCTCCTTTTCCTGTTTCTATTGACTTTATTTATCTTCTCTTACTTCCCTCATCCAATTGCTACACCTCTCCTCTCTGAGGAGCACACAGGACCTCCCATTAGATGTTACTTAGGTTCTTTTTAAATCCTAAAAGATAACCTCACAGACCTACACCACTCTCTACAATGAGGTCATGTAGCTGTAGGAATGTCTATTGATCTGTTAATTCTCAGTATCACCTCCCTATTAACATATAGCCCAATACTAAGTCAATATTGACTACTTCTCCCTTTCTCATGTCTAAGGCTTCTCCACAGCCTTTCATCTTGATTTGTTCTGTGTTCACAGTCAGCAAGTCACTTCCTCGATCACTGCTGGATCTAGCACTTGCCAATCTGAATAGGTTACAACCAGCAGCTGAGAAAACTATCTATAGAAAAACAAGTGACCAGAAGGGGATGAAGGTCTGTCAGAATTGCACTGGCTTTTTTCAGTCATTGATAATTGAGAAGGTCAAAAGGACTGATCATTTTCTGAAACTCATGCCTTCACAGAAAGCACCAAAAAAAAAAAAGTTATCTGCTAGGATCTGATGCCAACTATCAGACTAGGCTATGAAATAAAACACCTAGCTCTTAAGATACCTGTATGGCATGCAAAAGAAGGAAGAGGTCATCAGCTGCTCTGAGAGTCTTCAGTGTGAGGAACATGCTTGAGGCAATATGCTGTCGGCAGCAGAAATCACGGTGCTGGATGACATTTTTCTAATTATTTTCCTTACTACATTTTGTAACAAGTTAATTTCACAAAAAGCTAATTATGAGCCAGTATGGGAAAGAAAGTATAAAAATGGTTATTTATGAACTGTTTTACTAAACAGCTTCCTTTCTTCATCAGTGAACTGCATGAGTGTTACCTAGTGGGAGACAGCAGAAAAGAGAAACAAACATCCAAGAACCAAATCAGGAAAACGCAGAGAACTGAAGAAAGAAGTTTTACAAAATACAGTGTGTTTTGTTTTTTAATTAACCCCAAACAAAAGGAGTTCTTGACATTTCAAAAATAGCTCAAGACAAACACTGAAAAAACCTGTAATCACTCGGAGAAGACAAAAGCATTCACTAAATAGATACACACACACTTAGTTTTAGCACAGGAAATGTCATCTGACTTCTTGACTGTAACTGAATTCCACAGTAAAAGAGAGGCCATCAGACATTACGTAAGATCAGAAGAATCTCCTGGTTTGTATCCAAGGATTTCGGAA
>NW_010433162.1:56188-59321 GCF_000710305.1 Buceros rhinoceros silvestris
GAAGAGCTAGCTAAGAAGCCTGAGAAGCTGTGTTAATTTTTGAAAGGAATCAGAACACTTGAAGGATTTCAAGAGTGGATGGGATGATCCACGTGATCCTGTAAGCGTGACAACAATTTCAGATTAAGTACAATAACAATGATCTAATAAAATATAGTAAGAGCTCCCACCAGCATTCATTTTTGGCCTCACACTTACTGCTTTTATCAACAACTGAGAAGAAAAATCGAAGTTCTGAGGCACAGGGTAGGGATCAGTGAAAAAGCAGCTGGCCTCCCTCTATAACCCAAGCACAAATTAAGCAGAGGGTTCCAAGGTGGTAGGCCATATAACCAAACCAAGTAGAACCATCTAAGGAGTAGAGTCGTCAACTCCTCTTGCCAGGCATCCTGGCAGAAGTGCCTAAAGACCTAAAAGTAATCCTTAGATGTATAAGTAGGAGAACATCAGTCAGGTAACAAACAAACCACCAAATAAAAACCACCAAAACACCACGTTTAGAGTTCTCCTTCATATTTGGCATCTATGCCACAGCTACTAGAATAGTGTAAATTCGGGAGTGATGATTCAAAACAATAAAGATGAAAAAAGAAGCCACAGACATAAGGTCAGAAAAATATACTACTTTGAGTGAGACTTCAAGAGCTCAAACACTTCAAGTCAAATAGAGAAAGCTGAAGGATTATATCTAAAATCTACCATTTAAGGAAAAGAAAATTTCAGAGGGCTCTGATACCCAGGTGGAGACAATAGTGCACATAATGACTAGAAACATCAATTGCAGAAGTTCAGGACAGAACTGTAGGTGGACAAAATGAATCAGGAAATTAATGTTCAGAGGTTTTTTTAAAAAAATAAAGTTATTTTTGCAGTACAGTTTTTTATTTTAGATCAGAATCTTTTCTAAAGCATACAGTATAGCTGAACTCAGCTATTAGGCTTGAAATAAGAAAGTCTGCATAGGATGAACATAATGACTCTCTTGGTCTTAAGGTCAGAAAGGTTCAATACCTACATAAACCATTTTTTTTTTCTACTCAGCACTAATGCAATGGTGTCACAGCTCAACACTAAATATGCTGCTTTCCACAAGTCAAAATCTAGATTCAATTTAAACTAAATCACAGTAAAGAGATAAATGGTAAAAAGATGAAGCAGTCATTCTTTTGCTCTGTTGTTAATGATCAAATGTTAGTCACAGTTAATTATGCGTCAATTCACCTTTGTTCAATTCAATTCAGACACAAATAATCAGGACAAATTTCAGCAACAGCTGTCAAACCAAAGACCACTAAGGTAAAAGGTCCTTAAAACACTACGCTCTGACATGAAAGATGCCATTGCCTCTAGCTGGACACAAAGGAAGAAAAAAGAAAATAGTAAATCCACTTGCACCAAATGATATTGATGCTTTCTAGACTCAATTTTAAAACCTTCCAGGAGGCAAACCCTGTAACCCCAAATGACTGCCAGTACCTCTACATTTTGCTCAACAGCTTCTAAAATGACAAAATAAATTCAAAGTCCTAAGTGCTAAGTTTATGCAGGAGACAACTGGAAAATGGAGTAAGAGTAGCAGTGACCAACTTCTGACTAGTAAAACAAGCTATACCAGCAGTACAAAATAAGCAGTAGCAGCTCTAGAAAGACAACATAACTTTATTAGAAAAACTAAACAGTGTTTAACTAACTCAACCGGCCTCTCTGTCTTCATGCCTTTTTGAGGTCAGCGTGTCACAAGGAAAAGGAAACTAAATACATTTCCAGGGAAGTGTGACAGATAATGACATGCCTCATATGCCTGTATTTGCTATAATAAACACATAAAATTACATCAAAATGCAGGGACATTTGTTTCTCCTAATATTTATCTGTTAGAAAAAAAACACAACCCTAAAATTTGACTACAGGAACAGGACCTGGATTTACCATATCTCAGTTTAGTCATTCTAAATAACATTAGAGCTTTAAGTCTCCCTTTAGAGGTAATCACAGCTTTTCTGGAAGGGGCATTCAATTCACTCTCTTTGAAAGCTTAGCTAAAGATTGTAAACAAGCCTTTAAAAAAATGAAGCTGTACTTAACAGATTCCCAGAACCTTCACATGATAGGCTTGTTAAAGTGTCCCACTACAAGGTCACGTGAAGCTCTGAGGCCTTGACTTTCTATAGTTTTTTAGATCTTATTAACTAAGGAACCCAAAGCAAGCACAGCACAACACTGACTGCACAGTTGTGTTAGTCCACCCCAGCATAAACTTGATTATGAACAATTTAAAAAAGAAAAAAAAAAACCAACCCAAAGCTAACTACAAAAACACAAGAGGAAAAATGATGGGAAGAGCCCTGTTGATCTGGCCCAGACACCTACCACATTGGCCATCAGATGACCTCGCCTGGATCCAACTGTGACAGATTGGATTGGCCAGATGCTTACAGCAGCCAGCACAAAATCTCAGCAGGTTACTATCCTACCGACTTATAAATCAAGCAGCTGAATCCAAAAGAGATGTTTACTTTCAGTATCTGAAGCAAAGATTCATCTTACTAAAGCCTTTCTTCCTACCACTGCATAAGGTGGTGCCCATACCTTTCTGAGGCATGTCTAAGGCTTGTGTTAACCATCTCACTCAGTAACAGGTAGCTTGTAGCTCGCTTGGAGTACTTTGTCATGGCAAACATAGACCAAAGTAAATGTCTAAGCTTTCTCAAGCTGCAGTTAACACCAAGGTGGGGGAAAAGCCCTACGCTATTACCTCAGGGAGCATCATTAAATGAAGGTTGTTTTTCTGTGACTAAACAAAATATCCACCAGAATGCTTTTACTTAAATTTCTGCTTTGGAAGGAAAAATTAAAAAAAAAACAAAAACCCCATAGAAACATAATTAAGGTAACCTAAACACTGGCTGCCAGTGGGGTTTTATAAGCAGTCTCATGCTTGTTAACAAGTTATTTTTAGCAGGCACTCTTTCTGTTCTCCTCTCTCCCCTCCCACACACAGATGAACCCACCCCACAAGTTATTTAGCTATATAAATCAACTTTAAATTTAGATAAGGTGATTCCACAGATTAGGAAGCAAGTACTGAAGTGATCATAACAGCATTTGTTTTTATAATCTCAGGTCAGGTCAT